>NW_027371585.1:0-25706 GCF_046119375.1 Phyllobates terribilis
AAATTTTTTGCTTTTTCCTGCTAATCCTAGCATGATAAAGAAAATTCAAAGAGAGTGAGATGCCAGCTCTTTTCATTCAGTCAGTAGCTTCAAACATTTCTGGTATATGAATAACATGATGTTTTTCAATGGCAAAAATCAATGAATATTGTAAATGCACAAACAGTAATATCTCCGCATTGCAAGGTGCAATTCTGAAATTTTTTGCTTTTTCCTGCTAATCCTAGCATGATAAAGAAGATTCAAAGAGAGTGAGATGCCAGCTCTTTTCATTCAGTCAGTAGCTTCAAACATTTCTGGACGTTTTTCAATGGCAAAAATCAATGAATATTGTAAATGCACAAACAGTAATATCTCCGCATTGCAAGGTGCAATTCTGAAATTTTTTGCTTTTTCCTGCTCCTCTTAGCATGATAAAGAAGATTCAAAGAGAGTGAGATGCCAGCTCTTTTCATTCAGTCAGTAGCTTCAAACATTTCTGGTATATGAATAACATGATGTTTTCAATGGCAAAAATCAATGAATATTGTAAATGCACAAACAGTAATATCTCCACATTGCATTGTGCAATTCTGAATTTTTTTGCTTTTTCCTGCTAATCCTAGCATGATAAAGAAGATTCAAAGAGAGTGAGATGCCAGTTCCTTTCATTCAGTCAGTAGCTTCAAACATTTCTGGACGTTTTTCAATGGCAAAAATCAATGAATATTGTAAATGCACAAACAGTAATTTCTCCGCATTGCAAGGTGCAATTCTGAAATTTTTTGCTTTTTCCTGCTAATCCTAGCATGATAAAGAAGATTCAAAGAGAGTGAGATGCCAGCTCCTTTCATTCAGTCAGTAGCTTCAAACATTTCTGGTATATGAATAACATGATGTTTTTCAATGGCAAAAATCAATGAATATTGTAAATGCACAAACAGTAATATCTCCACATTGCAAGGTGCAATTCTGAAATTTTTTGCTTTTTCCTGCTCCTCTTAGCATGATAAAGAAGATTCAAAGAGAGTGAGATGCCAGCTCTTTTCATTCAGTCAGTAGCTTCAAACATTTCTGGACGTTTTTCAATGGCAAAAATCAATGAATATTGTAAATGCACAAACAGTAATATCTCCACATTGCAAGGTGCAATTCTGAAATTTTTGCTTTTTCCTGCTCCTCCTAGCATGATAAAGAAGATTCAAAGAGAGTGAGATGCCAGCTCTTTTCATTCAGTCAGTAGCTTCAAACATTTCTGGACGTTTTTCAATGGCAAAAATCAATGAATATTGTAAATGCACAAACAGTAATATCTCCACATTGCAAGGTGCAATTCTGAAATTTTTTGCTTTTTCCTGCTAATCCTAGCATGATAAAGAAGATTCAAAGAGAGTGAGATGCCAGCTCCTTTCATTCAGTCAGTAGCTTCAAACATTTCTGGTATATGAAAAACATGTTTTTCAATGGCAAAAATCAATGAATATTGTAAATACACAAACAGTAATATCTCCACATTGCAAGGTGCAATTCTGAAATTTTTTGCTTTTTCCTGCTAATCCTAGCATGATAAAGAAGATTCAAAGAGAGTGAGATGCCAGCTCCTTTCATTCAGTCAGTAGCTTCAAACATTTCTGGACGTTTTTCAATGGCAAAAATCAATGAATATTGTAAATGCACAAACAGTAATATCTCCACATTGCAAGGTGCAATTCTGAAATTTTTTGCTTTTTCCTGCTAATCCTAGCATGATAAAGAAGATTCAAAGAGAGTGAGATGCCAGCTCCTTTCATTCAGTCAGTAGCTTCAAACATTTCTGGTATATGAAAAACATGTTTTTCAATGGCAAAAATCAATGAATATTGTAAATGCACAAACAGTAATATCTCCACATTGCAAGGTGCAATTCTGAAATTTTTTGCTTTTTTCTGCTAATCCTAGCATGATAAAGAAGATTCAAAGAGAGTGAGATGCCAGCTCCTTTCATTCAGTCAGTAGCTTCAAACATTTCTGGACGTTTTTCAATGGCAAAAATCAATGAATATTGTAAATGCACAAACAGTAATATCTCCACATTGCAAGGTGCAATTCTGAAATTTTTTGCTTTTTCCTGTTAATCCTAGCATGATAAAGAAGATTCAAAGAGAGTGAGATGCCAGCTCCTTTCATTCAGTCAGTAGCTTCAAACATTTCTGGTATATGAAAAACATGTTTTTCAATGGCAAAAATCAATGAATATTGTAAATGCACAAACAGTAATATCTCCACATTGCAAGGTGCAATTCTGAAATTTTTTGCTTTTTCCTGCTAATCCTAGCATGATAAAGAAGATTCAAAGGGAGTGAGATGCCAGCTCCTTTCATTCAGTCAGTAGCTTCAAACATTTCTGGTATATGAAAAACATGTTTTTCAATGGCAAAAATCAATGAATATTGTAAATGCACAAACAGTAATATCTCCACATTGCAAGGTGCAATTCTGAAATTTTTAGCTTTTTCCTGTTAATCCTAGCATGATAAAGAAGATTAAAAGAGAGTGAGATGCCAGCTCCTTTCATTCAGTCAGTAGCTTCAAACATTTCTGGACGTTTTTCAATGGCAAAAATCAATGAATATTGTAAATGCACAAACAGTAATATCTCCACATTGCAAGGTGCAATTCTGAAATTTTTTGCTTTTTCCTGTTAATCCTAGCCTGATAAAGAAGATTCAAAGAGAGTGAGATGCCAGCTCCTTTCATTCAGTCAGTAGCTTCAAACATTTCTGGTATATGAAAAACATGTTTTTCAATGGCAAAAATCAATGAATATTGTAAATGCACAAACAGTAATATCTCCACATTGCAAGGTGCAATTCTGAAATTTTTTGCTTTTTCCTGCTAATCCTAGCATGATAAAGAAGATTCAAAGAGAGTGAGATGCCAGCTCCTTTCATTCAGTCAGTAGCTTCAAACATTTCTGGTATATGAAAAACATGTTTTTCAATGGCAAAAATCAATGAAATATTGTAAATGCACAAACAGTAATATCTCCACATTGCAAGGTGCAATTCTGAAATTTTTTGCTTTTTCCTGCTAATCCTAGCATGATAAAGAAGATTCAAAGAGAGTGAGATGCCAGCTCCTTTCATTCAGTCAGTAGCTTCAAACATTTCTGGACGTTTTTCAATGGCAAAAATCAATGAATATTGTAAATGCACAAACAGTAATATCTCCACATTGCAAGGTGCAATTCTGAAATTTTTTGCTTTTTCCTGTTAATCCTAGCATGATGAAGATTCAAATAGAGTGAGATGCCAGCTCCTTTCATTCAGTCAGTAGCTTCAAACATTTCTGGTATATGAAAAACATGTTTTTCAATGGCAAAAATCAATGAATATTGTAAATGCACAAACAGTAATATCTCCACATTGCAAGGTGCAATTCTGAAATTTTTTGCTTTTTCCTGTTAATCCTAGCATGATAAAGAAGATTCAAAGAGAGTGAGATGCCAGCTCCTTTCATTCAGTCAGTAGCTTCAAACATTTCTGGTATATGAAAAACATGTTTTTCAATGGCAAAAATCAATGAATATTGTAAATGCACAAACAGTAATATCTCCACATTGCAAGGTGCAATTCTGAAATTTTTTGCTTTTTCCTGCTAATCCTAGCATGATAAAGAAGATTCAAAGAGAGTGAGATGCCAGCTCCTTTCATTCAGTCAGTAGCTTCAAACATTTCTGGTATATGAAAAACATGTTTTTCAATGGCAAAAATCAATGAATATTGTAAATGCACAAACAGTAATATCTCCACATTGCAAGGTGCAATTCTGAAATTTTTTGCTTTTTCCTGCTAATCCTAGCATGATAAAGAAGATTCAAAGAGAGTGAGATGCCAGCTCCTTTCATTCAGTCAGTAGCTTCAAACATTTCTGGACGTTTTTCAATGGCAAAAATCAATGAATATTGTAAATGCACAAACAGTAATATCTCCACATTGCAAGGTGCAATTCTGAAATTTTTTGCTTTTTCCTGTTAATCCTAGCATGATAAAGAAGATTCAAAGAGAGTGAGATGCCAGCTCCTTTCATTCAGTCAGTAGCTTCAAACATTTCTGGTATATGAAAAACATGTTTTTCAATGGCAAAAATCAATGAATATTGTAAATGCACAAACAGTAATATCTCCACATTGCAAGGTGCAATTCTGAAATTTTTTGCTTTTTCCTGTTAATCCTAGCATGATAAAGAAGATTCAAAGAGAGTGAGATGCCAGCTCCTTTCATTCAGTCAGTAGCTTCAAACATTTCTGGTATATGAAAAACAAGTTTTTCAATGGCAAAAATCAATGAATATTGTAAATGCACAAACAGTAATATCTCCACATTGCAAGGTGCAATTCTGAAATTTTTTGCTTTTTCCTGCTAATCCTAGCATGATAAAGAAGATTCAAAGAGAGTGAGATGCCAGCTCCTTTCATTCAGTCAGTAGCTTCAAACATTTCTGGTATATGAAAAACATGTTTTTCAATGGCAAAAATCAATGAATATTGTAAATGCACAAACAGTAATATCTCCACATTGCAAGGTGCAATTCTGAAATTTTTTGCTTTTTCCTGTTAATCCTAGCATGATAAAGAAGATTCAAAGAGAGTGAGATGCCAGCTCCTTTCATTCAGTCAGTAGCTTCAAACATTTCTGGTATATGAAAAACATGTTTTTCAATGGCAAAAATCAATGAATATTGTAAATGCACAAACAGTAATATCTCCACATTGCAAGGTGCAATTCTGAAATTTTTTGCTTTTTCCTGTTAATCCTAGCATGATAAAGAAGATTCAAAGAGAGTGAGATGCCAGCTCCTTTCATTCAGTCAGTAGCTTCAAACATTTCTGGTATATGAAAAACATGTTTTTCAATGGCAAAAATCAATGAATATTGTAAATGCACAAACAGTAATATCTCCACATTGCAAGGTGCAATTCTGAAATTTTTTGCTTTTTCCTGTTAATCCTAGCATGATAAAGAAGATTCAAAGAGAGTGAGATGCCAGCTCCTTTCATTCAGTCAGTAGCTTCAAACATTTCTGGTATATGAAAAACATGTTTTTCAATGGCAAAAATCAATGAATATTGTAAATGCACAAACAGTAATATCTCCACATTGCAAGGTGCAATTCTGAAATTTTTTGCTTTTTCCTGCTAATCCTAGCATGATAAAGAAGATTCAAAGAGAGTGAGATGCCAGCTCCTTTCATTCAGTCAGTAGCTTCAAACATTTCTGGACGTTTTTCAATGGCAAAAATCAATGAATATTGTAAATGCACAAACAGTAATATCTCCACATTGCAAGGTGCAATTCTGAAATTTTTTGCTTTTTCCTGTTAATCCTAGCATGATAAAGAAGATTCAAAGAGAGTGAGATGCCAGCTCCTTTCATTCAGTCAGTAGCTTCAAACATTTCTGGTATATGAAAAACATGTTTTTCAATGGCAAAAATCAATGAATATTGTAAATGCACAAACAGTAATATCTCCACATTGCAAGGTGCAATTCTGAAATTTTTTGCTTTTTCCTGCTAATCCTAGCATGATAAAGAAGATTCAAAGAGAGTGAGATGCCAGCTCCTTTCATTCAGTCAGTAGCTTCAAACATTTCTGGTATATGAAAAACATGTTTTTCAATGGCAAAAATCAATGAATATTGTAAATGCACAAACAGTAATATCTCCACATTGCAAGGTGCAATTCTGAAATTTTTTGCTTTTTCCTGCTAATCCTAGCATGATAAAGTAGATTCAAAGAGATTGAGATGCCAGCTCCTTTCATTCAGTCAGTAGCTTCAAACATTTCTGGACGTTTTTCAATGGCAAAAATCAATGAATATTGTAAATGCACAAACAGTAATATCTCCACATTGCAAGGTGCAATTCTGAAATTTTTTGCTTTTTCCTGTTAATCCTAGCATGATAAAGAAGATTCAAAGAGAGTGAGATGCCAGCTCCTTTCATTCAGTCAGTAGCTTCAAACATTTCTGGTATATGAAAAACATGTTTTTCAATGGCAAAAATCAATGAATATTGTAAATGCACAAACAGTAATATCTCCACATTGCAAGGTGCAATTCTGAAATTTTTTGCTTTTTCCTGTTAATCCTAGCATGATAAAGAAGATTCAAAGAGAGTGAGATGCCAGCTCCTTTCATTCAGTCAGTAGCTTCAAACATTTCTGGTATATGAAAAACATGTTTTTCAATGGCAAAAATCAATGAATATTGTAAATGCACAAACAGTAATATCTCCACATTGCAAGGTGCAATTCTGAAATTTTTTGCTTTTTCCTGCTAATCCTAGCATGATAAAGAAGATTCAAAGAGAGTGAGATGCCAGCTCCTTTCATTCAGTCAGTAGCTTCAAACATTTCTGGACGTTTTTCAATGGCAAAAATCAATGAATATTGTAAATGCACAAACAGTAATATCTCCACATTGCAAGGTGCAATTCTGAAATTTTTTGCTTTTTCCTGTGAATCCTAGCATGATAAAGAAGATTCAAAGAGAGTGAGATGCCAGCTCCTTTCATTCAGTCAGTAGCTTCAAACATTTCTGGTATATGAAAAACATGTTTTTCAATGGCAAAAATCAATGAATATTGTAAATGCACAAACAGTAATATCTCCACATTGCAAGGTGCAATTCTGAAATTTTTTGCTTTTTCCTGCTAATCCTAGCATGATAAAGAAGATTCAAAGAGAGTGAGATGCCAGCTCCTTTCATTCAGTCAGTAGCTTCAAACATTTCTGGTATATGAAAAACATGTTTTTCAATGGCAAAAATCAATGAATATTGTAAATGCACAAACAGTAATATCTCCACATTGCAAGGTGCAATTCTGAAATTTTTTGCTTTTTCCTGCTAATCCTAGCATGATAAAGAAGATTCAAAGAGAGTGAGATGCCAGCTCCTTTCATTCAGTCAGTAGCTTCAAACATTTCTGGTATATGAAAAACATGTTTTTCAATGGCAAAAATCAATGAATATTGTAAATGCACAAACAGTAATATCTCCACATTGCAAGGTGCAATTCTGAAATTTTTTGCTTTTTCCTGCTAATCCTAGCATGATAAAGAAGATTCAAAGAGAGTGAGATGCCAGCTCCTTTCATTCAGTCAGTAGCTTCAAACATTTCTGGTATATGAAAAACATGTTTTTCAATGGCAAAAATCAATGAATATTGTAAATGCACAAACAGTAATATCTCCACATTGCAAGGTGCAATTCTGAAATTTTTTGCTTTTTCCTGCTAATCCTAGCATGATAAAGTAGATTCAAAGAGATTGAGATGCCAGCTCCTTTCATTCAGTCAGTAGCTTCAAACATTTCTGGACGTTTTTCAATGGCAAAAATCAATGAATATTGTAAATGCACAAACAGTAATATCTCCACATTGCAAGGTGCAATTCTGAAATTTTTTGCTTTTTCCTGTTAATCCTAGCATGATAAAGAAGATTCAAAGAGAGTGAGATGCCAGCTCCTTTCATTCAGTCAGTAGCTTCAAACATTTCTGGTATATGAAAAACATGTTTTTCAATGGCAAAAATCAATGAATATTGTAAATGCACAAACAGTAATATCTCCACATTGCAAGGTGCAATTCTGAAATTTTTTGCTTTTTCCTGTTAATCCTAGCATGATAAAGAAGATTCAAAGAGAGTGAGATGCCAGCTCCTTTCATTCAGTCAGTAGCTTCAAACATTTCTGGTATATGAAAAACATGTTTTTCAATGGCAAAAATCAATGAATATTGTAAATGCACAAACAGTAATATCTCCACATTGCAAGGTGCAATTCTGAAATTTTTTTCTTTTTCCTGCTAATCCTAGCATGATAAAGAAGATTCAAAGAGAGTGAGATGCCAGCTCCTTTCATTCAGTCAGTAGCTTCAAACATTTCTGGACGTTTTTCAATGGCAAAAATCAATGAATATTGTAAATGCACAAACAGTAATATCTCCACATTGCAAGGTGCAATTCTGAAATTTTTTGCTTTTTCCTGTGAATCCTAGCATGATAAAGAAGATTCAAAGAGAGTGAGATGCCAGCTCCTTTCATTCAGTCAGTAGCTTCAAACATTTCTGGTATATGAAAAACATGTTTTTCAATGGCAAAAATCAATGAATATTGTAAATGCACAAACAGTAATATCTCCACATTGCAAGGTGCAATTCTGAAATTTTTTGCTTTTTCCTGCTAATCCTAGCATGATAAAGAAGATTCAAAGAGAGTGAGATGCCAGCTCCTTTCATTCAGTCAGTAGCTTCAAACATTTCTGGTATATGAAAAACATGTTTTTCAATGGCAAAAATCAATGAATATTGTAAATGCACAAACAGTAATATCTCCACATTGCAAGGTGCAATTCTCAAATTTTTTGCTTTTTCCTGCTAATCCTAGCATGATAAAGAAGATTCAAAGAGAGTGAGATGCCAGCTCCTTTCATTCAGTCAGTAGCTTCAAACATTTCTGGTATATGAAAAACATGTTTTTCAATGGCAAAAATCAATGAATATTGTAAATGCACAAACAGTAATATCTCCACATTGCAAGGTGCAATTCTGAAATTTTTTGCTTTTTCCTGTTAATCCTAGCATGATAAAGAAGATTCAAAGAGAGTGAGATGCCAGCTCCTTTCATTCAGTCAGTAGCTTCAAACATTTCTGGTATATGAAAAACATGTTTTTCAATGGCAAAAATCAATGAATATTGTAAATGCACAAACAGTAATATCTCCACATTGCAAGGTGCAATTCTGAAATTTTTTGCTTTTTCCTGCTAATCCTAGCATGATAAAGAAGATTCAAAGAGAGTGAGATGCCAGCTCCTTTCATTCAGTCAGTAGCTTCAAACATTTCTGGTATATGAAAAACATGTTTTTCAATGGAAAAAATCAATGAATATTGTAAATGCACAAACAGTAATATCTCCACATTGCAAGGTGCAATTCTGAAATTTTTTGCTTTTTCCTGCTAATCCTAGCATGATAAAGTAGATTCAAAGAGAGTGAGATGCCAGCTCCTTTCATTCAGTCAGTAGCTTCAAACATTTCTGGACGTTTTTCAATGGCAAAAATCAATGAATATTGTAAATGCACAAACAGTAATATCTCCACATTGCAAGGTGCAATTCTGAAATTTTTTGCTTTTTCCTGTTAATCCTAGCATGATAAAGAAGATTCAAAGAGAGTGAGATGCCAGCTCCTTTCATTCAGTCAGTAGCTTCAAACATTTCTGGTATATGAAAAACATGTTTTTCAATGGCAAAAATCAATGAATATTGTAAATGCACAAACAGTAATATCTCCACATTGCAAGGTGCAATTCTGAAATTTTTTGCTTTTTCCTGCTAATCCTAGCATGATAAAGAAGATTCAAAGAGAGTGAGATGCCAGCTCCTTTCATTCAGTCAGTAGCTTCAAACATTTCTGGACGTTTTTCAATGGCAAAAATCAATGAATATTGTAAATGCACAAACAGTAATATCTCCACATTGCAAGGTGCAATTCTGAAATTTTTTGCTTTTTCCTGTGAATCCTAGCATGATAAAGAAGATTCAAAGAGAGTGAGATGCCAGCTCCTTTCATTCAGTCAGTAGCTTCAAACATTTCTGGTATATGAAAAACATGTTTTTCAATGGCAAAAATCAATGAATATTGTAAATGCACAAACAGTAATATCTCCACATTGCAAGGTGCAATTCTGAAATTTTTTGCTTTTTCCTGCTAATCCTAGCATGATAAAGAAGATTCAAAGAGAGTGAGATGCCAGCTCCTTTCATTCAGTCAGTAGCTTCAAACATTTCTGGTATATGAAAAACATGTTTTTCAATGGCAAAAATCAATGAATATTGTAAATGCACAAACAGTAATATCTCCACATTGCAAGGTGCAATTCTGAAATTTTTTGCTTTTTCCTGCTAATCCTAGCATGATAAAGAAGATTCAAAGAGAGTGAGATGCCAGCTCCTTTCATTCAGTCAGTAGCTTCAAACATTTCTGGTATATGAAAAACATGTTTTTCAATGGCAAAAATCAATGAATATTGTAAATGCACAAACAGTAATATCTCCACATTGCAAGGTGCAATTCTGAAATTTTTTGCTTTTTCCTGCTAATCCTAGCATGATAAAGAAGATTCAAAGAGAGTGAGATGCCAGCTCCTTTCATTCAGTCAGTAGCTTCAAACATTTCTGGTATATGAAAAACATGTTTTTCAATGGCAAAAATCAATGAATATTGTAAATGCACAAACAGTAATATCTCCACATTGCAAGGTGCAATTCTGAAATTTTTTGCTTTTTCCTGCTAATCCTAGCATGATAAAGTAGATTCAAAGAGATTGAGATGCCAGCTCCTTTCATTCAGTCAGTAGCTTCAAACATTTCTGGACGTTTTTCAATGGCAAAAATCAATGAATATTGTAAATGCACAAACAGTAATATCTCCACATTGCAAGGTGCAATTCTGAAATTTTTTGCTTTTTCCTGTTAATCCTAGCATGATAAAGAAGATTCAAAGAGAGTGAGATGCCAGCTCCTTTCATTCAGTCAGTAGCTTCAAACATTTCTGGTATATGAAAAACATGTTTTTCAATGGCAAAAATCAATGAATATTGTAAATGCACAAACAGTAATATCTCCACATTGCAAGGTGCAATTCTGAAATTTTTTGCTTTTTCCTGTTAATCCTAGCATGATAAAGAAGATTCAAAGAGAGTGAGATGCCAGCTCCTTTCATTCAGTCAGTAGCTTCAAACATTTCTGGTATATGAAAAACATGTTTTTCAATGGCAAAAATCAATGAATATTGTAAATGCACAAACAGTAATATCTCCACATTGCAAGGTGCAATTCTGAAATTTTTTTCTTTTTCCTGCTAATCCTAGCATGATAAAGAAGATTCAAAGAGAGTGAGATGCCAGCTCCTTTCATTCAGTCAGTAGCTTCAAACATTTCTGGACGTTTTTCAATGGCAAAAATCAATGAATATTGTAAATGCACAAACAGTAATATCTCCACATTGCAAGGTGCAATTCTGAAATTTTTTGCTTTTTCCTGTGAATCCTAGCATGATAAAGAAGATTCAAAGAGAGTGAGATGCCAGCTCCTTTCATTCAGTCAGTAGCTTCAAACATTTCTGGTATATGAAAAACATGTTTTTCAATGGCAAAAATCAATGAATATTGTAAATGCACAAACAGTAATATCTCCACATTGCAAGGTGCAATTCTGAAATTTTTTGCTTTTTCCTGCTAATCCTAGCATGATAAAGAAGATTCAAAGAGAGTGAGATGCCAGCTCCTTTCATTCAGTCAGTAGCTTCAAACATTTCTGGTATATGAAAAACATGTTTTTCAATGGCAAAAATCAATGAATATTGTAAATGCACAAACAGTAATATCTCCACATTGCAAGGTGCAATTCTCAAATTTTTTGCTTTTTCCTGCTAATCCTAGCATGATAAAGAAGATTCAAAGAGAGTGAGATGCCAGCTCCTTTCATTCAGTCAGTAGCTTCAAACATTTCTGGTATATGAAAAACATGTTTTTCAATGGCAAAAATCAATGAATATTGTAAATGCACAAACAGTAATATCTCCACATTGCAAGGTGCAATTCTGAAATTTTTTGCTTTTTCCTGTTAATCCTAGCATGATAAAGAAGATTCAAAGAGAGTGAGATGCCAGCTCCTTTCATTCAGTCAGTAGCTTCAAACATTTCTGGTATATGAAAAACATGTTTTTCAATGGCAAAAATCAATGAATATTGTAAATGCACAAACAGTAATATCTCCACATTGCAAGGTGCAATTCGGAAATTTTTTGCTTTTTCCTGCTAATCCTAGCATGATAAAGAAGATTCAAAGACAGTGAGATGCCAGCTCCTTTCATTCAGTCAGTAGCTTCAAACATTTCTGGTATATGAAAAACATGTTTTTCAATGGCAAAAATCAATGAATATTGTAAATGCACAAACAGTAATATCTCCACATTGCAAGGTGCAATTCTGAAATTTTTTGCTTTTTCCTGCTAATCCTAGCATGATAAAGTAGATTCAAAGAGATTGAGATGCCAGCTCCTTTCATTCAGTCAGTAGCTTCAAACATTTCTGGACGTTTTTCAATGGCAAAAATCAATGAATATTGTAAATGCACAAACAGTAATATCTCCACATTGCAAGGTGCAATTCTGAAATTTTTTGCTTTTTCCTGTTAATCCTAGCATGATAAAGAAGATTCAAAGAGAGTGAGATGCCAGCTCCTTTCATTCAGTCAGTAGCTTCAAACATTTCTGGTATATGAAAAACATGTTTTTCAATGGCAAAAATCAATGAATATTGTAAATGCACAAACAGTAATATCTCCACATTGCAAGGTGCAATTCTGAAATTTTTTGCTTTTTCCTGTTAATCCTAGCATGATAAAGAAGATTCAAAGAGAGTGAGATGCCAGCTCCTTTCATTCAGTCAGTAGCTTCAAACATTTCTGGTATATGAAAAACATGTTTTTCAATGGCAAAAATCAATGAATATTGTAAATGCACAAACAGTAATATCTCCACATTGCAAGGTGCAATTCTGAAATTTTTTTCTTTTTCCTGCTAATCCTAGCATGATAAAGAAGATTCAAAGAGAGTGAGATGCCAGCTCCTTTCATTCAGTCAGTAGCTTCAAACATTTCTGGACGTTTTTCAATGGCAAAAATCAATGAATATTGTAAATGCACAAACAGTAATATCTCCACATTGCAAGGTGCAATTCTGAAATTTTTTGCTTTTTCCTGTTAATCCTAGCATGATAAAGAAGATTTAAAGAGAGTGAGATGCCAGCTCCTTTCATTCAGTCAGTAGCTTCAAACATTTCTGGTATATGAAAAACATGTTTTTCAATGGCAAAAATCAATGAATATTGTAAATGCACAAACAGTAATATCTCCACATTGCAAGGTGCAATTCTGAAATTTTTTGCTTTTTCCTGCTAATCCTAGCATGATAAAGAAGATTCAAAGAGAGTGAGATGCCAGCTCCTTTCATTCAGTCAGTAGCTTCAAACATTTCTGGTATATGAAAAACATGTTTTTCAATGGCAAAAATCAATGAATATTGTAAATGCACAAACAGTAATATCTCCACATTGCAAGGTGCAATTCTGAAATATTTTGCTTTTTCCTGCTAATCCTAGCATGATAAAGAAGATTCAAAGAGAGTGAGATGCCAGCTCCTTTCATTCAGTCAGTAGCTTCAAACATTTCTGGTATATGAAAAACATGTTTTTCAATGGCAAAAATCAATGAATATTGTAAATGCACAAACAGTAATATCTCCACATTGCAAGGTGCAATTCTGAAATTTTTTGCTTTTTCCTGCTAATCCTAGCATGATAAAGAAGATTCAAAGAGAGTGAGATGCCAGCTCCTTTCATTCAGTCAGTAGCTTCAAACATTTCTGGACGTTTTTCAATGGCAAAAATCAATGAATATTGTAAATGCACAAACAGTAATATCTCCACATTGCAAGGTGCAATTCTGAAATTTTTTGCTTTTTCCTGTTAATCCTAGCATGATAAAGAAGATTCAAAGAGAGTGAGATGCCAGCTCCTTTCATTCAGTCAGTAGCTTCAAACATTTCTGGTATATGAATAACATGATGTTTTTCAATGGCAAAAATCAATGAATATTGTAAATGCACAAACAGTAATATCTCCACATTGCAAGGTGCAATTCTGAAATTTTTTGCTTTTTCCTGCTAATCCTAGCATGATAAAGAAGATTCAAAGAGAGTGAGATGCCAGCTCCTTTCATTCAGTCAGTAGCTTCAAACATTTCTGGACGTTTTTCAATGGCAAAAATCGATGAATATTGTAAATGCACAAACAGTAATATCTCCACATTGCAAGGTGCAATTCTGAAATTTTTTGCTTTTTCCTGTTAATCCTAGCATGATAAAGAAGATTCAAAGAGAGTGAGATGCCAGCTCCTTTCATTCAGTCAGTAGCTTCAAACATTTCTGGTATATGAAAAACATGTTTTTCAATGGCAAAAATCAATGAATATTGTAAATGCACAAACAGTAATATCTCCACATTGCAAGGTGCAATTCTGAAATTTTTTGCTTTTTCCTGCTAATCCTAGCATGATAAAGAAGTTTCAAAGAGAGTGAGATGCCAGCTCCTATCATTCAGTCAGTAGCTTCAAACATTTCTGGACGTTTTTCAATGGCAAAAATCAATGAATATTGTAAATGCACAAACAGTAATATCTCCACATTGCAAGGTGCAATTCTGAAATTTTTTGCTTTTTCCTGTTAATCCTAGCATGATAAAGAAGATTCAAAGAGAGTGAGATGCCAGCTCCTTTCATTCAGTCAGTAGCTTCAAACATTTCTGGTATATGAAAAACATGTTTTTCAATGGCAAAAATCAATGAATATTGTAAATGCACAAACAGTAATATCTCCACATTGCAAGGTGCAATTCTGAAATTTTTTGCTTTTTCCTGCTAATCCTAGCATGATAAAGAAGATTCAAAGAGAGTGAGATGCCAGCTCCTTTCATTCAGTCAGTAGCTTCAAACATTTCTGGTATATGAAAAACATGTTTTTCAATGGCAAAAATCAATGAATATTGTAAATGCACAAACAGTAATATCTCCACATTGCAAGGTGCAATTCTGAAATTTTTTGCTTTTTCCTGCTAATCCTAGCATGATAAAGAAGATTCAAAGAGAGTGAGATGCCAGCTCCTTTCATTCAGTCAGTAGCTTCAAACATTTCTGGTATATGAAAAACATGTTTTTCAATGGCAAAAATCAATGAATATTGTAAATACACAAACAGTAATATCTCCACATTGCAAGGTGCAATTCTGAAATTTTTTGCTTTTTCCTGCTAATCCTAGCATGATAAAGAAGATTCAAAGAGAGTGAGATGCCAGCTCCTTTCATTCAGTCAGTAGCTTCAAACATTTCTGGACGTTTTTCAATGGCAAAAATCAATGAATATTGTAAATGCACAAACAGTAATATCTCCACATTGCAAGGTGCAATTCTGAAATTTTTTGCTTTTTCCTGCTAATCCTAGCATGATAAAGAAGATTCAAAGAGAGTGAGATGCCAGCTCCTTTCATTCAGTCAGTAGCTTCAAACATTTCTGGTATATGAAAAACATGTTTTTCAATGGCAAAAATCAATGAATATTGTAAATGCACAAACAGTAATATCTCCACATTGCAAGGTGCAATTCTGAAATTTTTTGCTTTTTTCTGCTAATCCTAGCATGATAAAGAAGATTCAAAGAGAGTGAGATGCCAGCTCCTTTCATTCAGTCAGTAGCTTCAAACATTTCTGGACGTTTTTCAATGGCAAAAATCAATGAATATTGTAAATGCACAAACAGTAATATCTCCACATTGCAAGGTGCAATTCTGAAATTTTTTGCTTTTTCCTGTTAATCCTAGCATGATAAAGAAGATTCAAAGAGAGTGAGATGCCAGCTCCTTTCATTCAGTCAGTAGCTTCAAACATTTCTGGTATATGAAAAACATGTTTTTCAATGGCAAAAATCAATGAATATTGTAAATGCACAAACAGTAATATCTCCACATTGCAAGGTGCAATTCTGAAATTTTTTGCTTTTTCCTGCTAATCCTAGCATGATAAAGAAGATTCAAAGGGAGTGAGATGCCAGCTCCTTTCATTCAGTCAGTAGCTTCAAACATTTCTGGTATATGAAAAACATGTTTTTCAATGGCAAAAATCAATGAATATTGTAAATGCACAAACAGTAATATCTCCACATTGCAAGGTGCAATTCTGAAATTTTTAGCTTTTTCCTGTTAATCCTAGCATGATAAAGAAGATTAAAAGAGAGTGAGATGCCAGCTCCTTTCATTCAGTCAGTAGCTTCAAACATTTCTGGACGTTTTTCAATGGCAAAAATCAATGAATATTGTAAATGCACAAACAGTAATATCTCCACATTGCAAGGTGCAATTCTGAAATTTTTTGCTTTTTCCTGTTAATCCTAGCCTGATAAAGAAGATTCAAAGAGAGTGAGATGCCAGCTCCTTTCATTCAGTCAGTAGCTTCAAACATTTCTGGTATATGAAAAACATGTTTTTCAATGGCAAAAATCAATGAATATTGTAAATGCACAAACAGTAATATCTCCACATTGCAAGGTGCAATTCTGAAATTTTTTGCTTTTTCCTGCTAATCCTAGCATGATAAAGAAGATTCAAAGAGAGTGAGATGCCAGCTCCTTTCATTCAGTCAGTAGCTTCAAACATTTCTGGTATATGAAAAACATGTTTTTCAATGGCAAAAATCAATGAAATATTGTAAATGCACAAACAGTAATATCTCCACATTGCAAGGTGCAATTCTGAAATTTTTTGCTTTTTCCTGCTAATCCTAGCATGATAAAGAAGATTCAAAGAGAGTGAGATGCCAGCTCCTTTCATTCAGTCAGTAGCTTCAAACATTTCTGGACGTTTTTCAATGGCAAAAATCAATGAATATTGTAAATGCACAAACAGTAATATCTCCACATTGCAAGGTGCAATTCTGAAATTTTTTGCTTTTTCCTGTTAATCCTAGCATGATGAAGATTCAAATAGAGTGAGATGCCAGCTCCTTTCATTCAGTCAGTAGCTTCAAACATTTCTGGTATATGAAAAACATGTTTTTCAATGGCAAAAATCAATGAATATTGTAAATGCACAAACAGTAATATCTCCACATTGCAAGGTGCAATTCTGAAATTTTTTGCTTTTTCCTGTTAATCCTAGCATGATAAAGAAGATTCAAAGACAGTGAGATGCCAGCTCCTTTCATTCAGTCAGTAGCTTCAAACATTTCTGGTATATGAAAAACATGTTTTTCAATGGCAAAAATCAATGAATATTGTAAATGCACAAACAGTAATATCTCCACATTGCAAGGTGCAATTCTGAAATTTTTTGCTTTTTCCTGCTAATCCTAGCATGATAAAGAAGATTCAAAGAGAGTGAGATGCCAGCTCCTTTCATTCAGTCAGTAGCTTCAAACATTTCTGGTATATGAAAAACATGTTTTTCAATGGCAAAAATCAATGAATATTGTAAATGCACAAACAGTAATATCTCCACATTGCAAGGTGCAATTCTGAAATTTTTTGCTTTTTCCTGCTAATCCTAGCATGATAAAGAAGATTCAAAGAGAGTGAGATGCCAGCTCCTTTCATTCAGTCAGTAGCTTCAAACATTTCTGGACGTTTTTCAATGGCAAAAATCAATGAATATTGTAAATGCACAAACAGTAATATCTCCACATTGCAAGGTGCAATTCTGAAATTTTTTGCTTTTTCCTGTTAATCCTAGCATGATAAAGAAGATTCAAAGAGAGTGAGATGCCAGCTCCTTTCATTCAGTCAGTAGCTTCAAACATTTCTGGTATATGAAAAACATGTTTTTCAATGGCAAAAATCAATGAATATTGTAAATGCACAAACAGTAATATCTCCACATTGCAAGGTGCAATTCTGAAATTTTTTGCTTTTTCCTGTTAATCCTAGCATGATAAAGAAGATTCAAAGAGAGTGAGATGCCAGCTCCTTTCATTCAGTCAGTAGCTTCAAACATTTCTGGTATATGAAAAACATGTTTTTCAATGGCAAAAATCAATGAATATTGTAAATGCACAAACAGTAATATCTCCACATTGCAAGGTGCAATTGTGAAATTTTTTGCTTTTTCCTGCTAATCCTAGCATGATAAAGAAGATTCAAAGAGAGTGAGATGCCAGCTCCTTTCATTCAGTCAGTAGCTTCAAACATTTCTGGTATATGAAAAACATGTTTTTCAATGGCAAAAATCAATGAATATTGTAAATGCACAAACAGTAATATCTCCACATTGCAAGGTGCAATTCTGAAATTTTTTGCTTTTTCCTGTTAATCCTAGCATGATAAAGAAGATTCAAAGAGAGTGAGATGCCAGCTCCTTTCATTCAGTCAGTAGCTTCAAACATTTCTGGTATATGAAAAACATGTTTTTCAATGGCAAAAATCAATGAATATTGTAAATGCACAAACAGTAATATCTCCACATTGCAAGGTGCAATTCTGAAATTTTTTGCTTTTTCCTGTTAATCCTAGCATGATAAAGAAGATTCAAAGAGAGTGAGATGCCAGCTCCTTTCATTCAGTCAGTAGCTTCAAACATTTCTGGTATATGAAAAACATGTTTTTCAATGGCAAAAATCAATGAATATTGTAAATGCACAAACAGTAATATCTCCACATTGCAAGGTGCAATTCTGAAATTTTTTGCTTTTTCCTGTTAATCCTAGCATGATAAAGAAGATTCAAAGAGAGTGAGATGCCAGCTCCTTTCATTCAGTCAGTAGCTTCAAACATTTCTGGTATATGAAAAACATGTTTTTCAATGGCAAAAATCAATGAATATTGTAAATGCACAAACAGTAATATCTCCACATTGCAAGGTGCAATTCTGAAATTTTTTGCTTTTTCCTGTTAATCCTAGCATGATAAAGAAGATTCAAAGAGAGTGAGATGCCAGCTCCTTTCATTCAGTCAGTAGCTTCAAACATTTCTGGTATATGAAAAACATGTTTTTCAATGGCAAAAATCAATGAATATTGTAAATGCACAAACAGTAATATCTCCACATTGCAAGGTGCAATTCTGAAATTTTTTGCTTTTTCCTGCTAATCCTAGCATGATAAAGAAGATTCAAAGAGAGTGAGATGCCAGCTCCTTTCATTCAGTCAGTAGCTTCAAACATTTCTGGACGTTTTTCAATGGCAAAAATCAATGAATATTGTAAATGCACAAACAGTAATATCTCCACATTGCAAGGTGCAATTCTGAAATTTTTTGCTTTTTCCTGTTAATCCTAGCATGATAAAGAAGATTCAAAGAGAGTGAGATGCCAGCTCCTTTCATTCAGTCAGTAGCTTCAAACATTTCTGGTATATGAAAAACATGTTTTTCAATGGCAAAAATCAATGAATATTGTAAATGCACAAACAGTAATATCTCCACATTGCAAGGTGCAATTCTGAAATTTTTTGCTTTTTCCTGCTAATCCTAGCATGATAAAGAAGATTCAAAGAGAGTGAGATGCCAGCTCCTTTCATTCAGTCAGTAGCTTCAAACATTTCTGGTATATGAAAAACATGTTTTTCAATGGCAAAAATCAATGAATATTGTAAATGCACAAACAGTAATATCTCCACATTGCAAGGTGCAATTCTGAAATTTTTTGCTTTTTCCTGCTAATCCTAGCATGATAAAGTAGATTCAAAGAGATTGAGATGCCAGCTCCTTTCATTCAGTCAGTAGCTTCAAACATTTCTGGACGTTTTTCAATGGCAAAAATCAATGAATATTGTAAATGCACAAACAGTAATATCTCCACATTGCAAGGTGCAATTCTGAAATTTTTTGCTTTTTCCTGTTAATCCTAGCATGATAAAGAAGATTCAAAGAGAGTGAGATGCCAGCTCCTTTCATTCAGTCAGTAGCTTCAAACATTTCTGGTATATGAAAAACATGTTTTTCAATGGCAAAAATCAATGAATATTGTAAATGCACAAACAGGAATATCTCCACATTGCAAGGTGCAATTCTGAAATTTTTTGCTTTTTCCTGTTAATCCTAGCATGATAAAGAAGATTCAAAGAGAGTGAGATGCCAGCTCCTTTCATTCAGTCAGTAGCTTCAAACATTTCTGGTATATGAAAAACATGTTTTTCAATGGCAAAAATCAATGAATATTGTAAATGCACAAACAGTAATATCTCCACATTGCAAGGTGCAATTCTGAAATTTTTTGCTTTTTCCTGCTAATCCTAGCATGATAAAGAAGATTCAAAGAGAGTGAGATGCCAGCTCCTTTCATTCAGTCAGTAGCTTCAAACATTTCTGGACGTTTTTCAATGGCAAAAATCAATGAATATTGTAAATGCACAAACAGTAATATCTCCACATTGCAAGGTGCAATTCTGAAATTTTTTGCTTTTTCCTGTGAATCCTAGCATGATAAAGAAGATTCAAAGAGAGTGAGATGCCAGCTCCTTTCATTCAGTCAGTAGCTTCAAACATTTCTGGTATATGAAAAACATGTTTTTCAATGGCAAAAATCAATGAATATTGTAAATGCACAAACAGTAATATCTCCACATTGCAAGGTGCAATTCTGAAATTTTTTGCTTTTTCCTGCTAATCCTAGCATGATAAAGAAGATTCAAAGAGAGTGAGATGCCAGCTCCTTTCATTCAGTCAGTAGCTTCAAACATTTCTGGTATATGAAAAACATGTTTTTCAATGGCAAAAATCAATGAATATTGTAAATGCACAAACAGTAATATCTCCACATTGCAAGGTGCAATTCTGAAATTTTTTGCTTTTTCCTGCTAATCCTAGCATGATAAAGAAGATTCAAAGAGAGTGAGATGCCAGCTCCTTTCATTCAGTCAGTAGCTTCAAACATTTCTGGTATATGAAAAACATGTTTTTCAATGGCAAAAATCAATGAATATTGTAAATGCACAAACAGTAATATCTCCACATTGCAAGGTGCAATTCTGAAATTTTTAGCTTTTTCCTGTTAATCCTAGCATGATAAAGAAGATTCAAAGAGAGTGAGATGCCAGCTCCTTTCATTCAGTCAGTAGCTTCAAACATTTCTGGACGTTTTTCAATGGCAAAAATCAATGAATATTGTAAATGCACAAACAGTAATATCTCCACATTGCAAGGTGCAATTCTGAAATTTTTTGCTTTTTCCTGTTAATCCTAGCATGATAAAGAAGATTCAAAGAGAGTGAGATGCCAGCTCCTTTCATTCAGTCAGTAGCTTCAAACATTTCTGGTATATGAAAAACATGTTTTTCAATGGCAAAAATCAATGAATATTGTAAATGCACAAACAGTAATATCTCCACATTGCAAGGTGCAATTCTGAAATTTTTTGCTTTTTCCTGCTAATCCTAGCATGATAAAGAAGATTCAAAGAGAGTGAGATTCCAGCTCCTTTCATTCAGTCAGTAGCTTCAAACATTTCTGGTATATGAAAAACATGTTTTTCAATGGCAAAAATCAATGAATATTGTAAATGCACAAACAGTAATATCTCCACATTGCAAGGTGCAATTCTGAAATTTTTTGCTTTTTCCTGCTAATCCTAGCATGATAAAGTAGATTCAAAGAGATTGAGATGCCAGCTCCTTTCATTCAGTCAGTAGCTTCAAACATTTCTGGACGTTTTTCAATGGCAAAAATCAATGAATATTGTAAATGCACAAACAGTAATATCTCCACATTGCAAGGTGCAATTCTGAAATTTTTTGCTTTTTCCTGTTAATCCTAGCATGATAAAGAAGATTCAAAGAGAGTGAGATGCCAGCTCCTTTCATTCAGTCAGTAGCTTCAAACATTTCTGGTATATGAAAAACATGTTTTTCAATGGCAAAAATCAATGAATATTGTAAATGCACAAACAGTAATATCTCCACATTGCAAGGTGCAATTCTGAAATTTTTTGCTTTTTCCTGTTAATCCTAGCATGATAAAGAAGATTCAAAGAGAGTGAGATGCCAGCTCCTTTCATTCAGTCAGTAGCTTCAAACATTTCTGGTATATGAAAAACATGTTTTTCAATGGCAAAAATCAATGAATATTGTAAATGCACAAACAGTAATATCTCCACATTGCAAGGTGCAATTCTGAAATTTTTTTCTTTTTCCTGCTAATCCTAGCATGATAAAGAAGATTCAAAGAGAGTGAGATGCCAGCTCCTTTCATTCAGTCAGTAGCTTCAAACATTTCTGGACGTTTTTCAATGGCAAAAATCAATGAATATTGTAAATGCACAAACAGTAATATCTCCACATTGCAAGGTGCAATTCTGAAATTTTTTGCTTTTTCCTGTGAATCCTAGCATGATAAAGAAGATTCAAAGAGAGTGAGATGCCAGCTCCTTTCATTCAGTCAGTAGCTTCAAACATTTCTGGTATATGAAAAACATGTTTTTCAATGGCAAAAATCAATGAATATTGTAAATGCACAAACAGTAATATCTCCACATTGCAAGGTGCAATTCTGAAATTTTTTGCTTTTTCCTGCTAATCCTAGCATGATAAAGAAGATTCAAAGAGAGTGAGATGCCAGCTCCTTTCATTCAGTCAGTAGCTTCAAACATTTCTGGTATATGAAAAACATGTTTTTCAATGGCAAAAATCAATGAATATTGTAAATGCACAAACAGTAATATCTCCACATTGCAAGGTGCAATTCTCAAATTTTTTGCTTTTTCCTGCTAATCCTAGCATGATAAAGAAGATTCAAAGAGAGTGAGATGCCAGCTCCTTTCATTCAGTCAGTAGCTTCAAACATTTCTGGTATATGAAAAACATGTTTTTCAATGGCAAAAATCAATGAATATTGTAAATGCACAAACAGTAATATCTCCACATTGCAAGGTGCAATTCTGAAATTTTTTGCTTTTTCCTGTTAATCCTAGCATGATAAAGAAGATTCAAAGAGAGTGAGATGCCAGCTCCTTTCATTCAGTCAGTAGCTTCAAACATTTCTGGTATATGAAAAACATGTTTTTCAATGGCAAAAATCAATGAATATTGTAAATGCACAAACAGTAATATCTCCACATTGCAAGGTGCAATTCTGAAATTTTTTGCTTTTTCCTGCTAATCCTAGCATGATAAAGAAGATTCAAAGAGAGTGAGATGCCAGCTCCTTTCATTCAGTCAGTAGCTTCAAACATTTCTGGTATATGAAAAACATGTTTTTCAATGGCAAAAATCAATGAATATTGTAAATGCACAAACAGTAATATCTCCACATTGCAAGGTGCAATTCTGAAATTTTTTGCTTTTTCCTGCTAATCCTAGCATGATAAAGTAGATTCAAAGAGATTGAGATGCCAGCTCCTTTCATTCAGTCAGTAGCTTCAAACATTTCTGGACGTTTTTCAATGGCAAAAATCAATGAATATTGTAAATGCACAAACAGTAATATCTCCACATTGCAAGGTGCAATTCTGAAATTTTTTGCTTTTTCCTGTTAATCCTAGCATGATAAAGAAGATTCAAAGAGAGTGAGATGCCAGCTCCTTTCATTCAGTCAGTAGCTTCAAACATTTCTGGTATATGAAAAACATGTTTTTCAATGGCAAAAATCAATGAATATTGTAAATGCACAAACAGTAATATCTCCACATTGCAAGGTGCAATTCTGAAATTTTTTGCTTTTTCCTGTTAATCCTAGCATGATAAAGAAGATTCAAAGAGAGTGAGATGCCAGCTCCTTTCATTCAGTCAGTAGCTTCAAACATTTCTGGTATATGAAAAACATGTTTTTCAATGGCAAAAATCAATGAATATTGTAAATGCACAAACAGTAATATCTCCACATTGCAAGGTGCAATTCTGAAATTTTTTTCTTTTTCCTGCTAATCCTAGCATGATAAAGAAGATTCAAAGAGAGTGAGATGCCAGCTCCTTTCATTCAGTCAGTAGCTTCAAACATTTCTGGACGTTTTTCAATGGCAAAAATCAATGAATATTGTAAATGCACAAACAGTAATATCTCCACATTGCAAGGTGCAATTCTGAAATTTTTTGCTTTTTCCTGTGAATCCTAGCATGATAAAGAAGATTCAAAGAGAGTGAGATGCCAGCTCCTTTCATTCAGTCAGTAGCTTCAAACATTTCTGGTATATGAAAAACATGTTTTTCAATGGCAAAAATCAATGAATATTGTAAATGCACAAACAGTAATATCTCCACATTGCAAGGTGCAATTCTGAAATTTTTTGCTTTTTCCTGCTAATCCTAGCATGATAAAGAAGATTCAAAGAGAGTGAGATGCCAGCTCCTTTCATTCAGTCAGTAGCTTCAAACATTTCTGGTATATGAAAAACATGTTTTTCAATGGCAAAAATCAATGAATATTGTAAATGCACAAACAGTAATATCTCCACATTGCAAGGTGCAATTCTCAAATTTTTTGCTTTTTCCTGCTAATCCTAGCATGATAAAGAAGATTCAAAGAGAGTGAGATGCCAGCTCCTTTCATTCAGTCAGTAGCTTCAAACATTTCTGGTATATGAAAAACATGTTTTTCAATGGCAAAAATCAATGAATATTGTAAATGCACAAACAGTAATATCTCCACATTGCAAGGTGCAATTCTGAAATTTTTAGCTTTTTCCTGTTAATCCTAGCATGATAAAGAAGATTCAAAGAGAGTGAGATGCCAGCTCCTTTCATTCAGTCAGTAGCTTCAAACATTTCTGGACGTTTTTCAATGGCAAAAATCAATGAATATTGTAAATGCACAAACAGTAATATCTCCACATTGCAAGGTGCAATTCTGAAATTTTTTGCTTTTTCCTGTTAATCCTAGCATGATAAAGAAGATTCAAAGAGAGTGAGATGCCAGCTCCTTTCATTCAGTCAGTAGCTTCAAACATTTCTGGTATATGAAAAACATGTTTTTCAATGGCAAAAATCAATGAATATTGTAAATGCACAAACAGTAATATCTCCACATTGCAAGGTGCAATTCTGAAATTTTTTGCTTTTTCCTGCTAATCCTAGCATGATAAAGAAGATTCAAAGAGAGTGAGATGCCAGCTCCTTTCATTCAGTCAGTAGCTTCAAACATTTCTGGTATATGAAAAACATGTTTTTCAATGGCAAAAATCAATGAATATTGTAAATGCACAAACAGTAATATCTCCACATTGCAAGGTGCAATTCTGAAATTTTTTGCTTTTTCCTGCTAATCCTAGCATGATAAAGAAGATTCAAAGAGAGTGAGATGCCAGCTCCTTTCATTCAGTCAGTAGCTTCAAACATTTCTGGACGTTTTTCAATGGCAAAAATCAATGAATATTGTAAATGCACAAACAGTAATATCTCCACATTGCAAGGTGCAATTCTGAAATTTTTTGCTTTTTCCTGTTAATCCTAGCATGATAAAGAAGATTCAAAGAGAGTGAGATGCCAGCTCCTTTCATTCAGTCAGTAGCTTCAAACATTTCTGGTATATGAAAAACATGTTTTTCAATGGCAAAAATCAATGAATATTGTAAATGCACAAACAGTAATATCTCCACATTGCAAGGTGCAATTCTGAAATTTTTTGCTTTTTCCTGCTAATCCTAGCATGATAAAGAAGATTCAAAGAGAGTGAGATGCCAGCTCCTTTCATTCAGTCAGTAGCTTCAAACATTTCTGGTATATGAAAAACATGTTTTTCAATGGCAAAAATCAATGAATATTGTAAATGCACAAACAGTAATATCTCCACATTGCAAGGTGCAATTCTGAAATTTTTTGCTTTTTCCTGCTAATCCTAGCATGATAAAGTAGATTCAAAGAGATTGAGATGCCAGCTCCTTTCATTCAGTCAGTAGCTTCAAACATTTCTGGACGTTTTTCAATGGCAAAAATCAATGAATATTGTAAATGCACAAACAGTAATATCTCCACATTGCAAGGTGCAATTCTGAAATTTTTTGCTTTTTCCTGTTAATCCTAGCATGATAAAGAAGATTCAAAGAGAGTGAGATGCCAGCTCCTTTCATTCAGTCAGTAGCTTCAAACATTTCTGGTATATGAAAAACATGTTTTTCAATGGCAAAAATCAATGAATATTGTAAATGCACAAACAGTAATATCTC
>NW_027371586.1:0-25700 GCF_046119375.1 Phyllobates terribilis
GCTAGGATTAGCAGGAAAAAGCTAAAAATTTCAGAATTGCACCGTGCAATGTGGAGATATTACTGTTTGTGCATTTACAATATTCATTGATTTTTGCCATTGAAAAACATGTTTTTCATATACCAGAAATGTTTGAAGCTACTGACTGAATGAAAGGAGCTGGCATCTCACTCTCTTTGAATCTTCTTTATCATGCTAGGATTAACAGGAAAAAGCTAAAAATTTCAGAATTGCACCGTGCAATGTGGAGATATTACTGTTTGTGCATTTACAATATTCATTGATTTTTGCCATTGAAAAACATGTTTTTCATATACCAGAAATGTTTGAAGCTACTGACTGAATGAAAGGAGCTGGCATCTCACTCTGAATCTTCTTTATCATGCTAGGATTAACAGGAAAAAGCTAAAAATTTCAGAATTGCACCGTGCAATGTGGAGATATTACTGTTTGTGCATTTACAATATTCATTGATTTTTGCCATTGAAAAACGTCCAGAAATGTTTGAAGCTACTGACTGAATGAAAGGAGCTGGCATCTCACTCTCTTTGAATCTTCTTTATCATGCTAGGATTAACAGGAAAAAGCTAAAAATTTCAGAATTGCACCGTGCAATGTGGAGATATTACTGTTTGTGCATTTACAATATTCATTGATTTTTGCCATTGAAAAACGTCCAGAAATGTTTGAAGCTACTGACTGAATGAAAGGAGCTGGCATCTCACTCTCTTTGAATCTTCTTTATCATGCTAGGATTAACAGGAAAAAGCTAAAAATTTCAGAATTGCACCGTGCAATGTGGAGATATTACTGTTTGTGCATTTACAATATTCATTGATTTTTGCCATTGAAAAACATGTTTTTCATATACCAGAAATGTTTGAAGCTACTGACTGAATGAAAGGAGCTGGCATCTCACTCTGAATCTTCTTTATCATGCTAGGATTAACAGGAAAAAGCTAAAAATTTCAGAATTGCACCGTGCAATGTGGAGATATTACTGTTTGTGCATTTACAATATTCATTGATTTTTGCCATTGAAAAACGTCCAGAAATGTTTGAAGCTACTGACTGAATGAAAGGAGCTGGCATCTCACTCTCTTTGAATCTTCTTTATCATGCTAGGATTAACAGGAAAAAGCTAAAAATTTCAGAATTGCACCGTGCAATGTGGAGATATTACTGTTTGTGCATTTACAATATTCATTGATTTTTGCCATTGAAAAACATGTTTTTCATATACCAGAAATGTTTGAAGCTACTGACTGAATGAAAGGAGCTGGCATCTCACTCTCTTTGAATCTTCTTTATCATGCTAGGATTAACAGGAAAAAGCTAAAAATTTCAGAATTGCACCGTGCAATGTGGAGATATTACTGTTTGTGCATTTACAATATTCATTGATTTTTGCCATTGAAAAACGTCCAGAAATGTTTGAAGCTACTGACTGAATGAAAGGAGCTGGCATCTCACTCTCTTTGAATCTTCTTTATCATGCTAGGATTAACAGGAAAAAGCTAAAAATTTCAGAATTGCACCGTGCAATGTGGAGATATTACTGTTTGTGCATTTACAATATTCATTGATTTTTGCCATTGAAAAACATGTTTTTCATATACCAGAAATGTTTGAAGCTACTGACTGAATGAAAGGAGCTGGCATCTCACTCTCTTTGAATCTTCTTTATCATGCTAGGATTAACAGGAAAAAGCTAAAAATTTCAGAATTGCACCGTGCAATGTGGAGATATTACTGTTTGTGCATTTACAATATTCATTGATTTTTGCCATTGAAAAACGTCCAGAAATGTTTGAAGCTACTGACTGAATGAAAGGAGCTGGCATCTCACTCTCTTTGAATCTTCTTTATCATGCTAGGATTAACAGGAAAAAGCTAAAAATTTCAGAATTGCACCGTGCAATGTGGAGATATTACTGTTTGTGCATTTACAATATTCATTGATTTTTGCCATTGAAAAACATGTTTTTCATATACCA
The DNA here is from genome assembly GCF_046119375.1 of Phyllobates terribilis. NCBI lineage: Eukaryota > Metazoa > Chordata > Amphibia > Anura > Dendrobatidae > Phyllobates > Phyllobates terribilis. The sequence continues at coordinate 1,998 of NW_027371586.1, forward strand.
GAAATGTTTGAAGCTACTGACTGAATGAAAGGAGCTGGCATCTCACTCTCTTTGAATCTTCTTTATCATGCTAGGATTAACAGGAAAAAGCTAAAAATTTCAGAATTGCACCGTGCAATGTGGAGATATTACTGTTTGTGCATTTACAATATTCATTGATTTTTGCCATTGAAAAACGTCCAGAAATGTTTGAAGCTACTGACTGAATGAAAGGAGCTGGCATCTCACTCTCTTTGAATCTTCTTTATCATGCTAGGATTAACAGGAAAAAGCTAAAAATTTCAGAATTGCACCGTGCAATGTGGAGATATTACTGTTTGTGCATTTACAATATTCATTGATTTTTGCCATTGAAAAACGTCCAGAAATGTTTGAAGCTACTGACTGAATGAAAGGAGCTGGCATCTCACTCTCTTTGAATCTTCTTTATCATGCTAGGATTAACAGGAAAAAGCTAAAAATTTCAGAATTGCACCGTGCAATGTGGAGATATTACTGTTTGTGCATTTACAATATTCATTGATTTTTGCCATTGAAAAACATATTTTTCATATACCAGAAATGTTTGAAGCTACTGACTGAATGAAAGGAGCTGGCATCTCACTCTCTTTGAATCTTCTTTATCATGCTAGGATTAACAGGAAAAAGCTAAAAATTTCAGAATTGCACCGTGCAATGTGGAGATATTACTGTTTGTGCATTTACAATATTCATTGATTTTTGCCATTGAAAAACATGTTTTTCATATACCAGAAATGTTTGAAGCTACTGACTGAATGAAAGGAGCTGGCATCTCACTCTCTTTGAATCTTCTTTATCATGCTAGGATTAGCAGGAAAAAGCTAAAAATTTCAGAATTGCACCGTGCAATGTGGAGATATTACTGTTTGTGCATTTACAATATTCATTGATTTTTGCCATTGAAAAACGTCCAGAAATGTTTGAAGCTACTGACTGAATGAAAGGAGCTGGCATCTCACTCTCTTTGAATCTTCTTTATCATGCTAGGATTAGCAGGAAAAAGCTAAAAATTTCAGAATTGCACCGTGCAATGTGGAGATATTACTGTTTGTGCATTTACAATATTCATTGATTTTTGCCATTGAAAAACGTCCAGAAATGTTTGAAGCTACTGACTGAATAAAAGGAGCTGGCATCTCACTCTCTTTGAATCTTCTTTATCATGCTAGGATTAACAGGAAAAAGCTAAAAATTTCAGAATTGCACCGTGCAATGTGGAGATATTACTGTTTGTGCATTTACAATATTCATTGATTTTTGCCATTGAAAAACGTCCAGAAATGTTTGAAGCTACTGACTGAATGAAAGGAGCTGGCATCTCACTCTCTTTGAATCTTCTTTATCATGCTAGGATTAGCAGGAAAAAGCTAAAAATTTCAGAATTGCACCGTGCAATGTGGAGATATTACTGTTTGTGCATTTACAATATTCATTGATTTTTGCCATTGAAAAACATGTTTTTCATATACCAGAAATGTTTGAAGCTACTGACTGAATGAAAGGAGCTGGCATCTCACTCTCTTTGAATCTTCTTTATCATGCTAGGATTAGCAGGAAAAAGCTAAAAATTTCAGAATTGCACCGTGCAATGTGGAGATATTACTGTTTGTGCATTTACAATATTCATTGATTTTTGCCATTGAAAAACATGTTTTTCATATACCAGAAATGTTTGAAGCTACTGACTGAATGAAAGGAGCTGGCATCTCACTCTCTTTGAATCTTCTTTATCATGCTAGGATTAACAGGAAAAAGCTAAAAATTTCAGAATTGCACCGTGCAATGTGGAGATATTACTGTTTGTGCATTTACAATATTCATTGATTTTTGCCATTGAAAAACATGTTTTTCATATACCAGAAATGTTTGAAGCTACTGACTGAATGAAAGGAGCTGGCATCTCACTCTGAATCTTCTTTATCATGCTAGGATTAACAGGAAAAAGCTAAAAATTTCAGAATTGCACCGTGCAATGTGGAGATATTACTGTTTGTGCATTTACAATATTCATTGATTTTTGCCATTGAAAAACGTCCAGAAATGTTTGAAGCTACTGACTGAATGAAAGGAGCTGGCATCTCACTCTCTTTGAATCTTCTTTATCATGCTAGGATTAACAGGAAAAAGCTAAAAATTTCAGAATTGCACCGTGCAATGTGGAGATATTACTGTTTGTGCATTTACAATATTCATTGATTTTTGCCATTGAAAAACGTCCAGAAATGTTTGAAGCTACTGACTGAATGAAAGGAGCTGGCATCTCACTCTCTTTGAATCTTCTTTATCATGCTAGGATTAACAGGAAAAAGCTAAAAATTTCAGAATTGCACCGTGCAATGTGGAGATATTACTGTTTGTGCATTTACAATATTCATTGATTTTTGCCATTGAAAAACATGTTTTTCATATACCAGAAATGTTTGAAGCTACTGACTGAATGAAAGGAGCTGGCATCTCACTCTGAATCTTCTTTATCATGCTAGGATTAACAGGAAAAAGCTAAAAATTTCAGAATTGCACCGTGCAATGTGGAGATATTACTGTTTGTGCATTTACAATATTCATTGATTTTTGCCATTGAAAAACGTCCAGAAATGTTTGAAGCTACTGACTGAATGAAAGGAGCTGGCATCTCACTCTCTTTGAATCTTCTTTATCATGCTAGGATTAACAGGAAAAAGCTAAAAATTTCAGAATTGCACCGTGCAATGTGGAGATATTACTGTTTGTGCATTTACAATATTCATTGATTTTTGCCATTGAAAAACATGTTTTTCATATACCAGAAATGTTTGAAGCTACTGACTGAATGAAAGGAGCTGGCATCTCACTCTCTTTGAATCTTCTTTATCATGCTAGGATTAACAGGAAAAAGCTAAAAATTTCAGAATTGCACCGTGCAATGTGGAGATATTACTGTTTGTGCATTTACAATATTCATTGATTTTTGCCATTGAAAAACGTCCAGAAATGTTTGAAGCTACTGACTGAATGAAAGGAGCTGGCATCTCACTCTCTTTGAATCTTCTTTATCATGCTAGGATTAACAGGAAAAAGCTAAAAATTTCAGAATTGCACCGTGCAATGTGGAGATATTACTGTTTGTGCATTTACAATATTCATTGATTTTTGCCATTGAAAAACGTCCAGAAATGTTTGAAGCTACTGACTGAATGAAAGGAGCTGGCATCTCACTCTCTTTGAATCTTCTTTATCATGCTAGGATTAACAGGAAAAAGCTAAAAATTTCAGAATTGCACCGTGCAATGTGGAGATATTACTGTTTGTGCATTTACAATATTCATTGATTTTTGCCATTGAAAAACATGTTTTTCATATACCAGAAATGTTTGAAGCTACTGACTGAATGAAAGGAGCTGGCATCTCACTCTCTTTGAATCTTCTTTATCATGCTAGGATTAACAGGAAAAAGCTAAAAATTTCAGAATTGCACCGTGCAATGTGGAGATATTACTGTTTGTGCATTTACAATATTCATTGATTTTTGCCATTGAAAAACATGTTTTTCATATACCAGAAATGTTTGAAGCTACTGACTGAATGAAAGGAGCTGGCATCTCACTCTCTTTGAATCTTCTTTATCATGCTAGGATTAGCAGGAAAAAGCTAAAAATTTCAGAATTGCACCGTGCAATGTGGAGATATTACTGTTTGTGCATTTACAATATTCATTGATTTTTGCCATTGAAAAACGTCCAGAAATGTTTGAAGCTACTGACTGAATGAAAGGAGCTGGCATCTCACTCTCTTTGAATCTTCTTTATCATGCTAGGATTAACAGGAAAAAGCTAAAAATTTCAGAATTGCACCGTGCAATGTGGAGATATTACTGTTTGTGCATTTACAATATTCATTGATTTTTGCCATTGAAAAACGTCCAGAAATGTTTGAAGCTACTGACTGAATGAAAGGAGCTGGCATCTCACTCTCTTTGAATCTTCTTTATCATGCTAGGATTAACAGGAAAAAGCTAAAAATTTCAGAATTGCACCGTGCAATGTGGAGATATTACTGTTTGTGCATTTACAATATTCATTGATTTTTGCCATTGAAAAACGTCCAGAAATGTTTGAAGCTACTGACTGAATGAAAGGAGCTGGCATCTCACTCTCTTTGAATCTTCTTTATCATGCTAGGATTAACAGGAAAAAGCTAAAAATTTCAGAATTGCACCGTGCAATGTGGAGATATTACTGTTTGTGCATTTACAATATTCATTGATTTTTGCCATTGAAAAACGTCCAGAAATGTTTGAAGCTACTGACTGAATGAAAGGAGCTGGCATCTCACTCTCTTTGAATCTTCTTTATCATGCTAGGATTAACAGGAAAAAGCTAAAAATTTCAGAATTGCACCGTGCAATGTGGAGATATTACTGTTTGTGCATTTACAATATTCATTGATTTTTGCCATTGAAAAACATGTTTTTCATATACCAGAAATGTTTGAAGCTACTGACTGAATGAAAGGAGCTGGCATCTCACTCTCTTTGAATCTTCTTTATCATGCTAGGATTAACAGGAAAAAGCTAAAAATTTCAGAATTGCACCGTGCAATGTGGAGATATTACTGTTTGTGCATTTACAATATTCATTGATTTTTGCCATTGAAAAACATGTTTTTCATATACCAGAAATGTTTGAAGCTACTGACTGAATGAAAGGAGCTGGCATCTCACTCTCTTTGAATCTTCTTTATCATGCTAGGATTAGCAGGAAAAAGCTAAAAATTTCAGAATTGCACCGTGCAATGTGGAGATATTACTGTTTGTGCATTTACAATATTCATTGATTTTTGCCATTGAAAAACGTCCAGAAATGTTTGAAGCTACTGACTGAATGAAAGGAGCTGGCATCTCACTCTCTTTGAATCTTCTTTATCATGCTAGGATTAGCAGGAAAAAGCTAAAAATTTCAGAATTGCACCGTGCAATGTGGAGATATTACTGTTTGTGCATTTACAATATTCATTGATTTTTGCCATTGAAAAACGTCCAGAAATGTTTGAAGCTACTGACTGAATGAAAGGAGCTGGCATCTCACTCTCTTTGAATCTTCTTTATCATGCTAGGATTAACAGGAAAAAGCTAAAAATTTCAGAATTGCACCGTGCAATGTGGAGATATTACTGTTTGTGCATTTACAATATTCATTGATTTTTGCCATTGAAAAACGTCCAGAAATGTTTGAAGCTACTGACTGAATGAAAGGAGCTGGCATCTCACTCTCTTTGAATCTTCTTTATCATGCTAGGATTAGCAGGAAAAAGCTAAAAATTTCAGAATTGCACCGTGCAATGTGGAGATATTACTGTTTGTGCATTTACAATATTCATTGATTTTTGCCATTGAAAAACATGTTTTTCATATACCAGAAATGTTTGAAGCTACTGACTGAATGAAAGGAGCTGGCATCTCACTCTCTTTGAATCTTCTTTATCATGCTAGGATTAGCAGGAAAAAGCTAAAAATTTCAGAATTGCACCGTGCAATGTGGAGATATTACTGTTTGTGCATTTACAATATTCATTGATTTTTGCCATTGAAAAACATGTTTTTCATATACCAGAAATGTTTGAAGCTACTGACTGAATGAAAGGAGCTGGCATCTCACTCTCTTTGAATCTTCTTTATCATGCTAGGATTAACAGGAAAAAGCTAAAAATTTCAGAATTGCACCGTGCAATGTGGAGATATTACTGTTTGTGCATTTACAATATTCATTGATTTTTGCCATTGAAAAACATGTTTTTCATATACCAGAAATGTTTGAAGCTACTGACTGAATGAAAGGAGCTGGCATCTCACTCTGAATCTTCTTTATCATGCTAGGATTAACAGGAAAAAGCTAAAAATTTCAGAATTGCACCGTGCAATGTGGAGATATTACTGTTTGTGCATTTACAATATTCATTGATTTTTGCCATTGAAAAACGTCCAGAAATGTTTGAAGCTACTGACTGAATGAAAGGAGCTGGCATCTCACTCTCTTTGAATCTTCTTTATCATGCTAGGATTAACAGGAAAAAGCTAAAAATTTCAGAATTGCACCGTGCAATGTGGAGATATTACTGTTTGTGCATTTACAATATTCATTGATTTTTGCCATTGAAAAACGTCCAGAAATGTTTGAAGCTACTGACTGAATGAAAGGAGCTGGCATCTCACTCTCTTTGAATCTTCCTTATCATGCTAGGATTAACAGGAAAAAGCTAAAAATTTCAGAATTGCACCGTGCAATGTGGAGATATTACTGTTTGTGCATTTACAATATTCATTGATTTTTGCCATTGAAAAACGTCCAGAAATGTTTGAAGCTACTGACTGAATGAAAGGAGCTGGCATCTCACTCTCTTTGTTTTACCATATTTTTTTATTTTTAATAAACAATTTAACAGGGGAATAACACACGTAGCATAAAAGTAGTGACAAAAGAATATTCATAATAAGGGAAAAATTCTGAGGGAAAGGAAAGGGAAAGGGAACAAACGGGAATGGATAAACAGGAAAGATGGGAGAAATTTGTTCGTCAAATAATATATACGATAATACAGAAATTTGAACACTTTAAACACACATTACTATCATTAGCAAAATTAAACATATTAATGAGCTAAACACGACACACATTAAGATGTTCCAGCGTTATGAGAGGGTTGAGGGAATTTAGTGAGCCAAATATCCCACTTCCTAGAAAATTTAAGTAAATTATTGTTGATAAGGGAAAATCTGAGTTCAAATATTCTATGGAGATTCATCTTATCAACTAAGTCCTCCAAAGTGGGGACATGTGACTTTCTCCAATAAAAAGCCAATGCGTTCTTACACACTGAAAATAAGTGAATCACCAAAGATCTTTCAAACGACTTATATGGTTCAAGATCTAAGGATAGTAAAGCCATTTGAGGGGTCAATACTACAGGTCTGCCTAAAAGGTCATCTACCAAAGAAGAGATCTGAGCCCATAGATTCCGGATTTTTGGGCAGCTCCAAAAGAGATGTAAAAGATCTCCCCTAAGGCCGCACTCCCTCCAACAAAGGGGAGAGTTGCTGGGCTTTATATGGTGAAGCCTGATTGGAGTATAATACCATCTGGTTAGAATTTTGAAGTAAGCCTCTTGTAAGGGCATAGATATATTAGAGGCCTGAGAAAAAAGAACAGCACTCTCCCATTGATCGGATTGGAAATTGAGTTTTAGATCTTTTTCCCAGCGTATCATGTAGAGGTGTTTTTGGAAGGAAAGATCATTATTGAAGCTGTTATATATGTGTCTCAGGCTCCAAAAAATTTTGTGGGATGGGTTGCTTAACAGGTTCACCGAGGTTTCAGAAACAATAAGTTTACCAGAAATAAATTCCAGAATAATGCTCTTTAAATGAGAGTATAAAAAGAAATCAGAGGAAGGTAAGTTGAATCTTTTTTTAAGAGTTTGGAAAGGAATAAAGGCAGAAGCTTCATAGAAGTCTCCAATTTTCCTTAACCCTTTATTGTCCCATTGATCTGGAATGGAAGAGTTATACAGATCAGCAACAAAACCAATTGGAAAATTTTTGACAAAAGAAAACTTATCCCTATCAGAATCTCTTAGGGGACTCTTTTTCTTTCTTTTGGCGATTTTTTTCCAGGCGTCAATAATCGCCTGGAAAATAGGATGGGAAGAATCATGAGTGCACTGTTTAAAGAGATGCCTAAGTAACAATTCACGGGGAGAAGAACCATTATTTAAGAAGGTCTCCAGAGTCATCCAAGCTGGGGGACTGTCAGAATTAAACCAATTACTGCTCTGTTTGATGAGGTTTGCCAAATAGTAAGCGAAAATATTAGGGTGGCTCAGACCTCCGTTGCACTTATTCTTGTACAATATATCTGCAGATATCCTCGCACGTTTATTATCCCAGACATAGGAATTAATCTGATTTTGAATTTTTTGAATAAAGATGTGAGAAATAGTTAGAGGTAAGTTGCGGAAAAAATACAAGATTTTGGGTAGAACAAACATCTTAATAGAGAGGACTCTACCCCACCATGACAAATCTCTTTTCAAAAATTCCATCAAATCTCCACGGACGATATCCTCAATCAGAACCAGGTTGTCAGAAATTGTTGAGTTAATAGTTTTACCAATACTGATCCCCAAATAAGTCAGATTGCGTTTAGCCAAACCGAAGGAAAATCTCGAGTGTAAAACCTCTCTCGTCTGACGGTCCAGATTAATGTTTAAAAGTTTAGACTTCTCATTATTGATCTTAAAATAAGAAATCTGAGAGAATAGTTCTAGAACCTTCGAAACTTCCGCAACCGAATTTACTGGGTCCAGCAAGGAAAGCATAACATCATCTGCAAAGAGGCCAATTTTAAATTCTCGAGATGGGGTAGAAATCCCCCTAATGTCAGTGTTTTCTCTAATCCTCTGTGCCAAAGGCTCCATAGCCAGGACAAAGAGAAGGGGGGAAAGTGGGCAACCCTGTCTAGTACCATTTGTGATAGGGATTGGATTTGAGAGATAATTGTTAACATAAATTTTTGCTTGGGGGTTAGAATAGAGGGCCAATCTCACTCTCTTTGAATCTTCTTTATCATGCTAGGATTAACAGGAAAAAGCTAAAAATTTCAGAATTGCACCGTGCAATGTGGAGATATTACTGTTTGTGCATTTACAATATTCATTGATTTTTGCCATTGAAAAACATGTTTTTCATATACCAGAAATGTTTGAAGCTACTGACTGAATGAAAGGAGCTGGCATCTCACTCTCTTTGAATCTTCTTTATCATGCTAGGATTAACAGGAAAAAGCTAAAAATTTCAGAATTGCACCGTGCAATGTGGAGATATTACTGTTTGTGCATTTACAATATTCATTGATTTTTGCCATTGAAAAACGTCCAGAAATGTTTGAAGCTACTGACTGAATGAAAGGAGCTGGCATCTCACTCTCTTTGAATCTTCTTTATCATGCTAGGATTAACAGGAAAAAGCTAAAAATTTCAGAATTGCACCGTGCAATGTGGAGATATTACTGTTTGTGCATTTACAATATTCATTGATTTTTGCCATTGAAAAACATGTTTTTCATATACCAGAAATGTTTGAAGCTACTGACTGAATGAAAGGAGCTGGCATCTCACTCTCTTTGAATCTTCTTTATCATGCTAGGATTAACAGGAAAAAGCTAAAAATTTCAGAATTGCACCGTGCAATGTGGAGATATTACTGTTTGTGCATTTACAATATTCATTGATTTTTGCCATTGAAAAACATGTTTTTCATATACCAGAAATGTTTGAAGCTACTGACTGAATGAAAGGAGCTGGCATCTCACTCTCTTTGAATCTTCTTTATCATGCTAGGATTAACAGGAAAAAGCTAAAAATTTCAGAATTGCACCGTGCAATGTGGAGATATTACTGTTTGTGAATTTACAATATTCATTGATTTTTGCCATTGAAAAACATGTTTTTCATATACCAGAAATGTTTGAAGCTACTGACTGAATGAAAGGAGCTGGCATCTCACTCTCTTTGAATCTTCTTTATCATGCTAGGATTAGCAGGAAAAAGCAAAAAATTTCAGAATTGCACCGTGCAATGTGGAGATATTACTGTTTGTGCATTTACAATATTCATTGATTTTTGCCATTGAAAAACATGTTTTTCATATACCAGAAATGTTTGAAGCTACTGACTGAATGAAAGGAGCTGGCATCTCACTCTCTTTGAATCTTCTTTATCATGCTAGGATTAACAGGAAAAAGCTAAAAATTTCAGAATTGCACCGTGCAATGTGGAGATATTACTGTTTGTGCATTTACAATATTCATTGATTTTTGCCATTGAAAAACATGTTTTTCATATACCAGAAATGTTTGAAGCTACTGACTGAATGAAAGGAGCTGGCATCTCACTCTCTTTGAATCTTCTTTATCATGCTAGGATTAACAGGAAAAAGCTAAAAATTTCAGAATTGCACCGTGCAATGTGGAGATATTACTGTTTGTGCATTTACAATATTCATTGATTTTTGCCATTGAAAAACATGTTTTTCATATACCAGAAATGTTTGAAGCTACTGACTGAATGAAAGGAGCTGGCATCTCACTCTCTTTGAATCTTCTTTATCATGCTAGGATTAACAGGAAAAAGCTAAAAATTTCAGAATTGCACCGTGCAATGTGGAGATATTACTGTTTGTGCATTTACAATATTCATTGATTTTTGCCATTGAAAAACATGTTTTTCATATACCAGAAATGTTTGAAGCTACTGACTGAATGAAAGGAGCTGGCATCTCACTCTCTTTGAATCTTCTTTATCATGCTAGGATTAACAGGAAAAAGCTAAAAATTTCAGAATTGCACCGTGCAATGTGGAGATATTACTGTTTGTGCATTTACAATATTCATTGATTTTTGCCATTGAAAAACATGTTTTTCATATACCAGAAATGTTTGAAGCTACTGACTGAATGAAAGGAGCTGGCATCTCACTCTCTTTGAATCTTCTTTATCATGCTAGGATTAACAGGAAAAAGCTAAAAATTTCAGAATTGCACCGTGCAATGTGGAGATATTACTGTTTGTGCATTTACAATATTCATTGATTTTTGCCATTGAAAAACGTCCAGAAATGTTTGAAGCTACTGACTGAATGAAAGGAGCTGGCATCTCACTCTCTTTGAATCTTCTTTATCATGCTAGGATTAACAGGAAAAAGCTAAAAATTTCAGAATTGCACCGTGCAATGTGGAGATATTACTGTTTGTGCATTTACAATATTCATTGATTTTTGCCATTGAAAAACGTCCAGAAATGTTTGAAGCTACTGACTGAATGAAAGGAGCTGGCATCTCACTCTCTTTGAATCTTCTTTATCATGCTAGGATTAACAGGAAAAAGCTAAAAATTTCAGAATTGCACCGTGCAATGTGGAGATATTACTGTTTGTGCATTTACAATATTCATTGATTTTTGCCATTGAAAAACATGTTTTTCATATACCAGAAATGTTTGAAGCTACTGACTGAATGAAAGGAGCTGGCATCTCACTCTCTTTGAATCTTCTTTATCATGCTAGGATTAACAGGAAAAAGCTAAAAATTTCAGAATTGCACCGTGCAATGTGGAGATATTACTGTTTGTGCATTTACAATATTCATTGATTTTTGCCATTGAAAAACGTCCAGAAATGTTTGAAGCTACTGACTGAATGAAAGGAGCTGGCATCTCACTCTCTTTGAATCTTCTTTATCATGCTAGGATTAACAGGAAAAAGCTAAAAATTTCAGAATTGCACCGTGCAATGTGGAGATATTACTGTTTGTGCATTTACAATATTCATTGATTTTTGCCATTGAAAAACATGTTTTTCATATACCAGAATTGTTTGAAGCTACTGACTGAATGAAAGGAGCTGGCATCTCACTCTCTTTGAATCTTCTTTATCATGCTAGGATTAACAGGAAAAAGCTAAAAATTTCAGAATTGCACCGTGCAATGTGGAGATATTACTGTTTGTGCATTTACAATATTCATTGATTTTTGCCATTGAAAAACATGTTTTTCATATACCAGAAATGTTTGAAGCTACTGACTGAATGAAAGGAGCTGGCATCTCACTCTCTTTGAATCTTCTTTATCATGCTAGGATTAACAGGAAAAAGCTAAAAATTTCAGAATTGCACCGTGCAATGTGGAGATATTACTGTTTGTGCATTTACAATATTCATTGATTTTTGCCATTGAAAAACGTCCAGAAATGTTTGAAGCTACTGACTGAATGAAAGGAGCTGGCATCTCACTCTCTTTGAATCTTCTTTATCATGCTAGGATTAACAGGAAAAAGCTAAAAATTTCAGAATTGCACCGTGCAATGTGGAGATATTACTGTTTGTGCATTTACAATATTCATTGATTTTTGCCATTGAAAAACATGTTTTTCATATACCAGAAATGTTTGAAGCTACTGACTGAATGAAAGGAGCTGGCATCTCACTCTCTTTGAATCTTCTTTATCATGCTAGGATTAACAGGAAAAAGCTAAAAATTTCAGAATTGCACCGTGCAATGTGGAGATATTACTGTTTGTGCATTTACAATATTCATTGATTTTTGCCATTGAAAAACGTCCAGAAATGTTTGAAGCTACTGACTGAATGAAAGGAGCTGGCATCTCACTCTCTTTGAATCTTCTTTATCATGCTAGGATTAACAGGAAAAAGCTAAAAATTTCAGAATTGCACCGTGCAATGTGGAGATATTACTGTTTGTGCATTTACAATATTCATTGATTTTTGCCATTGAAAAACGTCCAGAAATGTTTGAAGCTACTGACTGAATGAAAGGAGCTGGCATCTCACTCTCTTTGAATCTTCTTTATCATGCTAGGATTAACAGGAAAAAGCTAAAAATTTCAGAATTGCACCGTGCAATGTGGAGATATTACTGTTTGTGCATTTACAATATTCATTGATTTTTGCCATTGAAAAACATGTTTTTCATATACCAGAAATGTTTGAAGCTACTGACTGAATGAAAGGAGCTGGCATCTCACTCTCTTTGAATCTTCTTTATCATGCTAGGATTAACAGGAAAAAGCTAAAAATTTCAGAATTGCACCGTGCAATGTGGAGATATTACTGTTTGTGCATTTACAATATTCATTGATTTTTGCCATTGAAAAACGTCCAGAAATGTTTGAAGCTACTGACTGAATGAAAGGAGCTGGCATCTCACTCTCTTTGAATCTTCTTTATCATGCTAGGATTAACAGGAAAAAGCTAAAAATTTCAGAATTGCACCGTGCAATGTGGAGATATTACTGTTTGTGCATTTACAATATTCATTGATTTTTGCCATTGAAAAACGTCCAGAAATGTTTGAAGCTACTGACTGAATGAAAGGAGCTGGCATCTCACTCTCTTTGAATCTTCTTTATCATGCTAGGATTAACAGGAAAAAGCTAAAAATTTCAGAATTGCACCGTGCAATGTGGAGATATTACTGTTTGTGCATTTACAATATTCATTGATTTTTGCCATTGAAAAACGTACCAGAAATGTTTGAAGCTACTGACTGAATGAAAGGAGCTGGCATCTCACTCTCTTTGAATCTTCTTTATCATGCTAGGATTAACAGGAAAAAGCTAAAAATTTCAGAATTGCACCGTGCAATGTGGAGATATTACTGTTTGTGCATTTACAATATTCATTGATTTTTGCCATTGAAAAACGTTTTTCATATACCAGAAATGTTTGAAGCTACTGACTGAATGAAAGGAGCTGGCATCTCACTCTCTTTGAATCTTCTTTATCATGCTAGGATTAACAGGAAAAAGCTAAAAATTTCAGAATTGCACCGTGCAATGTGGAGATATTACTGTTTGTGCATTTACAATATTCATTGATTTTTGCCATTGAAAAACATGTTTTTCATATACCAGAAATGTTTGAAGCTACTGACTGAATGAAAGGAGCTGGCATCTCACTCTCTTTGAATCTTCTTTATCATGCTAGGATTAGCAGGAAAAAGCTAAAAATTTCAGAATTGCACCGTGCAATGTGGAGATATTACTGTTTGTGCATTTACAATATTCATTGATTTTTGCCATTGAAAAACATGTTTTTCATATACCAGAAATGTTTGAAGCTACTGACTGAATGAAAGGAGCTGGCATCTCACTCTCTTTGAATCTTCTTTATCATGCTAGGATTAACAGGAAAAAGCTAAAAATTTCAGAATTGCACCGTGCAATGTGGAGATATTACTGTTTGTGCATTTACAATATTCATTGATTTTTGCCATTGAAAAACATGTTTTTCATATACCAGAAATGTTTGAAGCTACTGACTGAATGAAAGGAGCTGGCATCTCACTCTCTTTGAATCTTCTTTATCATGCTAGGATTAACAGGAAAAAGCTAAAAATTTCAGAATTGCACCGTGCAATGTGGAGATATTACTGTTTGTGCATTTACAATATTCATTGATTTTTGCCATTGAAAAACATGTTTTTCATATACCAGAAATGTTTGAAGCTACTGACTGAATGAAAGGAGCTGGCATCTCACTCTCTTTGAATCTTCTTTATCATGCTAGGATTAACAGGAAAAAGCTAAAAATTTCAGAATTGCACCGTGCAATGTGGAGATATTACTGTTTGTGCATTTACAATATTCATTGATTTTTGCCATTGAAAAACATGTTTTTCATATACCAGAAATGTTTGAAGCTACTGACTGAATGAAAGGAGCTGGCATCTCACTCTCTTTGAATCTTCTTTATCATGCTAGGATTAACAGGAAAAAGCTAAAAATTTCAGAATTGCACCGTGCAATGTGGAGATATTACTGTTTGTGCATTTACAATATTCATTGATTTTTGCCATTGAAAAACATGTTTTTCATATACCAGAAATGTTTGAAGCTACTGACTGAATGAAAGGAGCTGGCATCTCACTCTCTTTGAATCTTCTTTATCATGCTAGGATTAACAGGAAAAAGCTAAAAATTTCAGAATTGCACCGTGCAATGTGGAGATATTACTATTTGTGCATTTACAATATTCATTGATTTTTGCCATTGAAAAACGTCCAGAAATGTTTGAAGCTACTGACTGAATGAAAGGAGCTGGCATCTCACTCTCTTTGAATCTTCTTTATCATGCTAGGATTAACAGGAAAAAGCTAAAAATTTCAGAATTGCACCGTGCAATGTGGAGATATTACTGTTTGTGCATTTACAATATTCATTGATTTTTGCCATTGAAAAACGTCCAGAAATGTTTGAAGCTACTGACTGAATGAAAGGAGCTGGCATCTCACTCTCTTTGAATCTTCTTTATCATGCTAGGATTAACAGGAAAAAGCTAAAAATTTCAGAATTGCACCGTGCAATGTGGAGATATTACTGTTTGTGCATTTACAATATTCATTGATTTTTGCCATTGAAAAACATGTTTTTCATATACCAGAAATGTTTGAAGCTACTGACTGAATGAAAGGAGCTGGCATCTCACTCTCTTTGAATCTTCTTTATCATGCTAGGATTAACAGGAAAAAGCTAAAAATTTCAGAATTGCACCGTGCAATGTGGAGATATTACTGTTTGTGCATTTACAATATTCATTGATTTTTGCCATTGAAAAACGTCCAGAAATGTTTGAAGCTACTGACTGAATGAAAGGAGCTGGCATCTCACTCTCTTTGAATCTTCTTTATCATGCTAGGATTAACAGGAAAAAGCTAAAAATTTCAGAATTGCACCGTGCAATGTGGAGATATTACTGTTTGTGCATTTACAATATTCATTGATTTTTGCCATTGAAAAACATGTTATCCAGAAATGTTTGAAGCTACTGACTGAATGAAAGGAGCTGGCATCTCACTCTCTTTGAATCTTCTTTATCATGCTAGGATTAACAGGAAAAAGCTAAAAATTTCAGAATTGCACCGTGCAATGTGGAGATATTACTGTTTGTGCATTTACAATATTCATTGATTTTTGCCATTGAAAAACATGTTTTTTCATATACCAGAAATGTTTGAAGCTACTGACTGAATGAAAGGAGCTGGCATCTCACTCTCTTTGAATCTTCTTTATCATGCTAGGATTAACAGGAAAAAGCTAAAAATTTCAGAATTGCACCGTGCAATGTGGAGATATTACTGTTTGTGCATTTACAATATTCATTGATTTTTGCCATTGAAAAACGTCCAGAAATGTTTGAAGCTACTGACTGAATGAAAGGAGCTGGCATCTCACTCTCTTTGAATCTTCTTTATCATGCTAGGATTAACAGGAAAAAGCTAAAAATTTCAGAATTGCACCGTGCAATGTGGAGATATTACTGTTTGTGCATTTACAATATTCATTGATTTTTGCCATTGAAAAACATGTTTTTCATATACCAGAAATGTTTGAAGCTACTGACTGAATGAAAGGAGCTGGCATCTCACTCTCTTTGAATCTTCTTTATCATGCTAGGATTAACAGGAAAAAGCTAAAAATTTCAGAATTGCACCGTGCAATGTGGAGATATTACTGTTTGTGCATTTACAATATTCATTGATTTTTGCCATTGAAAAACGTCCAGAAATGTTTGAAGCTACTGACTGAATGAAAGGAGCTGGCATCTCACTCTCTTTGAATCTTCTTTATCATGCTAGGATTAACAGGAAAAAGCTAAAAATTTCAGAATTGCACCG
The DNA here is from genome assembly GCF_046119375.1 of Phyllobates terribilis. Taxonomy (NCBI): domain Eukaryota; kingdom Metazoa; phylum Chordata; class Amphibia; order Anura; family Dendrobatidae; genus Phyllobates; species Phyllobates terribilis. The sequence continues at coordinate 18,236 of NW_027371586.1, forward strand.
TGCAATGTGGAGATATTACTGTTTGTGCATTTACAATATTCATTGATTTTTGCCATTGAAAAACGTCCAGAAATGTTTGAAGCTACTGACTGAATGAAAGGAGCTGGCATCTCACTCTCTTTGAATCTTCTTTATCATGCTAGGATTAACAGGAAAAAGCTAAAAATTTCAGAATTGCACCGTGCAATGTGGAGATATTACTGTTTGTGCATTTACAATATTCATTGATTTTTGCCATTGAAAAACATGTTTTTCATATACCAGAAATGTTTGAAGCTACTGACTGAATGAAAGGAGCTGGCATCTCACTCTCTTTGAATCTTCTTTATCATGCTAGGATTAACAGGAAAAAGCTAAAAATTTCAGAATTGCACCGTGCAATGTGGAGATATTACTGTTTGTGCATTTACAATATTCATTGATTTTTGCCATTGAAAACCTGTTTTTCATATACAAGAAATGTTTGAAGCTACTGACTGAATGAAAGGAGCTGGCATCTCACTCTCTTTGAATCTTCTTTATCATGCTAGGATTAACAGGAAAAAGCTAAAAATTTCAGAATTGCACCGTGCAATGTGGAGATATTACTGTTTGTGCATTTACAATATTCATTGATTTTTGCCATTGAAAAACGTCCAGAAATGTTTGAAGCTACTGACTGAATGAAAGGAGCTGGCATCTCACTCTCTTTGAATCTTCTTTATCATGCTAGGATTAACAGGAAAAAGCTAAAAATTTCAGAATTGCACCGTGCAATGTGGAGATATTACTGTTTGTGCATTTACAATATTCATTGATTTTTGCCATTGAAAAACGTCCAGAAATGTTTGAAGCTACTGACTGAATGAAAGGAGCTGGCATCTCACTCTCTTTGAATCTTCTTTATCATGCTAGGATTAACAGGAAAAAGCTAAAAATTTCAGAATTGCACCGTGCAATGTGGAGATATTACTGTTTGTGCATTTACAATATTCATTGATTTTTGCCATTGAAAAACATGTTTTTCATATACCAGAAATGTTTGAAGCTACTGACTGAATGAAAGGAGCTGGCATCTCACTCTCTTTGAATCTTCTTTATCATGCTAGGATTAACAGGAAAAAGCTAAAAATTTCAGAATTGCACCGTGCAATGTGGAGATATTACTGTTTGTGCATTTACAATATTCATTGATTTTTGCCATTGAAAAACGTCCAGAAATGTTTGAAGCTACTGACTGAATGAAAGGAGCTGGCATCTCACTCTCTTTGAATCTTCTTTATCATGCTAGGATTAACAGGAAAAAGCTAAAAATTTCAGAATTGCACCGTGCAATGTGGAGATATTACTGTTTGTGCATTTACAATATTCATTGATTTTTGCCATTGAAAAACGTCCAGAAATGTTTGAAGCTACTGACTGAATGAAAGGAGCTGGCATCTCACTCTCTTTGAATCTTCTTTATCATGCTAGGATTAACAGGAAAAAGCTAAAAATTTCAGAATTGCACCGTGCAATGTGGAGATATTACTGTTTGTGCATTTACAATATTCATTGATTTTTGCCATTGAAAAACATGTTTTTCATATACCAGAAATGTTTGAAGCTACTGACTGAATGAAAGGAGCTGGCATCTCACTCTCTTTGAATCTTCTTTATCATGCTAGGATTAACAGGAAAAAGCTAAAAATTTCAGAATTGCACCGTGCAATGTGGAGATATTACTGTTTGTGCATTTACAATATTCATTGATTTTTGCCATTGAAAAACGTCCAGAAATGTTTGAAGCTACTGACTGAATGAAAGGAGCTGGCATCTCACTCTCTTTGAATCTTCTTTATCATGCTAGGATTAACAGGAAAAAGCTAAAAATTTCAGAATTGCACCGTGCAATGTGGAGATATTACTGTTTGTGCATTTACAATATTCATTGATTTTTGCCATTGAAAAACATGTTTTTCATATACCAGAAATGTTTGAAGCTACTGACTGAATGAAAGGAGCTGGCATCTCACTCTCTTTGAATCTTCTTTATCATGCTAGGATTAACAGGAAAAAGCTAAAAATTTCAGAATTGCACCGTGCAATGTGGAGATATTACTGTTTGTGCATTTACAATATTCATTGATTTTTGCCATTGAAAAACGTCCAGAAATGTTTGAAGCTACTGACTGAATGAAAGGAGCTGGCATCTCACTCTCTTTGAATCTTCTTTATCATGCTAGGATTAACAGGAAAAAGCTAAAAATTTCAGAATTGCACCGTGCAATGTGGAGATATTACTGTTTGTGCATTTACAATATTCATTGATTTTTGCCATTGAAAAACGTCCAGAAATGTTTGAAGCTACTGACTGAATGAAAGGAGCTGGCATCTCACTCTCTTTGAATCTTCTTTATCATGCTAGGATTAACAGGAAAAAGCTAAAAATTTCAGAATTGCTCCGTGCAATGTGGAGATATTACTGTTTGTGCATTTACAATATTCATTGATTTTTGCCATTGAAAAACATGTTTTTCATATACCAGAAATGTTTGAAGCTACTGACTGAATGAAAGGAGCTGGCATCTCACTCTCTTTGAATCTTCTTTATCATGCTAGGATTAACAGGAAAAAGCTAAAAATTTCAGAATTGCACCGTGCAATGTGGAGATATTACTGTTTGTGCATTTACAATATTCATTGATTTTTGCCATTGAAAAACGTCCAGAAATGTTTGAAGCTACTGACTGAATGAAAGGAGCTGACATCTCACTCTCTTTGAATCTTCTTTATCATGCTAGGATTAACAGGAAAAAGCTAAAAATTTCAGAATTGCACCGTGCAATGTGGAGATATTACTGTTTGTGCATTTACAATATTCATTGATTTTTGCCATTGAAAAACGTCCAGAAATGTTTGAAGCTACTGACTGAATGAAAGGAGCTGGCATCTCACTCTCTTTGAATCTTCTTTATCATGCTAGGATTAACAGGAAAAAGCTAAAAATTTCAGAATTGCACCGTGCAATGTGGAGATATTACTGTTTGTGCATTTACAATATTCATTGATTTTTGCCATTGAAAAACATGTTTTTCATATACCAGAAATGTTTGAAGCTACTGACTGAATGAAAGGAGCTGGCATCTCACTCTCTTTGAATCTTCTTTATCATGCTAGGATTAACAGGAAAAAGCTAAAAATTTCAGAATTGCACCGTGCAATGTGGAGATATTACTGTTTGTGCATTTACAATATTCATTGATTTTTGCCATTGAAAAACGTCCAGAAATGTTTGAAGCTACTGACTGAATGAAAGGAGCTGGCATCTCACTCTCTTTGAATCTTCTTTATCATGCTAGGATTAACAGGAAAAAGCTAAAAATTTCAGAATTGCACCGTGCAATGTGGAGATATTACTGTTTGTGCATTTACAATATTCATTGATTTTTGCCATTGAAAAACGTCCAGAAATGTTTGAAGCTACTGACTGAATGAAAGGAGCTGGCATCTCACTCTCTTTGAATCTTCTTTATCATGCTAGGATTAACAGGAAAAAGCTAAAAATTTCAGAATTGCACCGTGCAATGTGGAGATATTACTGTTTGTGCATTTACAATATTCATTGATTTTTGCCATTGAAAAACGTCCAGAAATGTTTGAAGCTACTGACTGAATGAAAGGAGCTGGCATCTCACTCTCTTTGAATCTTCTTTATCATGCTAGGATTAACAGGAAAAAGCTAAAAATTTCAGAATTGCACCGTGCAATGTGGAGATATTACTGTTTGTGCATTTACAATATTCATTGATTTTTGCCATTGAAAAACATGTTTTTCATATACCAGAAATGTTTGAAGCTACTGACTGAATGAAAGGAGCTGGCATCTCACTCTCTTTGAATCTTCTTTATCATGCTAGGATTAACAGGAAAAAGCTAAAAATTTCAGAATTGCACCGTGCAATGTGGAGATATTACTGTTTGTGCATTTACAATATTCATTGATTTTTGCCATTGAAAAACGTCCAGAAATGTTTGAAGCTACTGACTGAATGAAAGGAGCTGGCATCTCACTCTCTTTGAATCTTCTTTATCATGCTAGGATTAACAGGAAAAAGCTAAAAATTTCAGAATTGCACCGTGCAATGTGGAGATATTACTGTTTGTGCATTTACAATATTCATTGATTTTTGCCATTGAAAAACGTCCAGAAATGTTTGAAGCTACTGACTGAATGAAAGGAGCTGGCATCTCACTCTCTTTGAATCTTCTTTATCATGCTAGGATTAACAGGAAAAAGCTAAAAATTTCAGAATTGCTCCGTGCAATGTGGAGATATTACTGTTTGTGCATTTACAATATTCATTGATTTTTGCCATTGAAAAACATGTTTTTCATATACCAGAAATGTTTGAAGCTACTGACTGAATGAAAGGAGCTGGCATCTCACTCTCTTTGAATCTTCTTTATCATGCTAGGATTAACAGGAAAAAGCTAAAAATTTCAGAATTGCACCGTGCAATGTGGAGATATTACTGTTTGTGCATTTACAATATTCATTGATTTTTGCCATTGAAAAACGTCCAGAAATGTTTGAAGCTACTGACTGAATGAAAGGAGCTGACATCTCACTCTCTTTGAATCTTCTTTATCATGCTAGGATTAACAGGAAAAAGCTAAAAATTTCAGAATTGCACCGTGCAATGTGGAGATATTACTGTTTGTGCATTTACAATATTCATTGATTTTTGCCATTGAAAAACGTCCAGAAATGTTTGAAGCTACTGACTGAATGAAAGGAGCTGGCATCTCACTCTCTTTGAATCTTCTTTATCATGCTAGGATTAACAGGAAAAAGCTAAAAATTTCAGAATTGCACCGTGCAATGTGTAGATATTACTGTTTGTGCATTTACAATATTCATTGATTTTTGCCATTGAAAAACATGTTTTTCATATACCAGAAATGTTTGAAGCTACTGACTGAATGAAAGGAGCTGGCATCTCACTCTCTTTGAATCTTCTTTATCATGCTAGGATTAACAGGAAAAAGCTAAAAATTTCAGAATTGCACCGTGCAATGTGGAGATATTACTGTTTGTGCATTTACAATATTCATTGATTTTTGCCATTGAAAAACGTCCAGAAATGTTTGAAGCTACTGACTGAATGAAAGGAGCTGGCATCTCACTCTCTTTGAATCTTCTTTATCATGCTAGGATTAACAGGAAAAAGCTAAAAATTTCAGAATTGCACCGTGCAATGTGGAGATATTACTGTTTGTGCATTTACAATATTCATTGATTTTTGCCATTGAAAAACGTCCAGAAATGTTTGAAGCTACTGACTGAATGAAAGGAGCTGGCATCTCACTCTCTTTGAATCTTCTTTATCATGCTAGGATTAACAGGAAAAAGCTAAAAATTTCAGAATTGCACCGTGCAATGTGGAGATATTACTGTTTGTGCATTTACAATATTCATTGATTTTTGCCATTGAAAAACGTCCAGAAATGTTTGAAGCTACTGACTGAATGAAAGGAGCTGGCATCTCACTCTCTTTGAATCTTCTTTATCATGCTAGGATTAACAGGAAAAAGCTAAAAATTTCAGAATTGCACCGTGCAATGTGGAGATATTACTGTTTGTGCATTTACAATATTCATTGATTTTTGCCATTGAAAAACATGTTTTTCATATACCAGAAATGTTTGAAGCTACTGACTGAATGAAAGGAGCTGGCATCTCACTCTCTTTGAATCTTCTTTATCATGCTAGGATTAACAGGAAAAAGCTAAAAATTTCAGAATTGCACCGTGCAATGTGGAGATATTACTGTTTGTGCATTTACAATATTCATTGATTTTTGCCATTGAAAAACGTCCAGAAATGTTTGAAGCTACTGACTGAATGAAAGGAGCTGGCATCTCACTCTCTTTGAATCTTCTTTATCATGCTAGGATTAACAGGAAAAAGCTAAAAATTTCAGAATTGCACCGTGCAATGTGGAGATATTACTGTTTGTGCATTTACAATATTCATTGATTTTTGCCATTGAAAAACGTCCAGAAATGTTTGAAGCTACTGACTGAATGAAAGGAGCTGGCATCTCACTCTCTTTGAATCTTCTTTATCATGCTAGGATTAACAGGAAAAAGGCTAAATTTCAGAATTGCACCGTGCAATGTGGAGATATTACTGTTTGTGCATTTACAATATTCATTGATTTTTGCCATTGAAAAACATGTTTTTTCATATACCAGAAATGTTTGAAGCTACTGACTGAATGAAAGGAGCTGGCATCTCACTCTCTTTGAATCTTCTTTATCATGCTAGGATTAGCAGGAAAAAGCTAAAAATTTCAGAATTGCACCGTGCAATGTGGAGATATTACTGTTTGTGCATTTACAATATTCATTGATTTTTGCCATTGAAAACGTCCAGAAATGTTTGAAGCTACTGACTGAATGAAAGGAGCTGGCATCTCACTCTGAATCTTCTTTATCATGCTAGGATTAACAGGAAAAAGCTAAAAATTTCAGAATTGCACCGTGCAATGTGGAGATATTACTGTTTGTGCATTTACAATATTCATTGATTTTTGCCATTGAAAAACGTCCAGAAATGTTTGAAGCTACTGACTGAATGAAAGGAGCTGGCATCTCACTCTCTTTGAATCTTCTTTATCATGCTAGGATTAACAGGAAAAAGCTAAAAATTTCAGAATTGCACCGTGCAATGTGGAGATATTACTGTTTGTGCATTTACAATATTCATTGATTTTTGCCATTGAAAAACATGTTTTTCATATACCAGAAATGTTTGAAGCTACTGACTGAATGAAAGGAGCTGGCATCTCACTCTCTTTGAATCTTCTTTATCATGCTAGGATTAACAGGAAAAAGCTAAAAATTTCAGAATTGCACCGTGCAATGTGGAGATATTACTGTTTGTGCATTTACAATATTCATTGATTTTTGCCATTGAAAACGTCCAGAAATGTTTGAAGCTACTGACTGAATGAAAGGAGCTGGCATCTCACTCTCTTTGAATCTTCTTTATCATGCTAGGATTAACAGGAAAAAGCTAAAAATTTCAGAATTGCACCGTGCAATGTGGAGATATTACTGTTTGTGCATTTACAATATTCATTGATTTTTGCCATTGAAAAACATGTTTTTCATATACCAGAAATGTTTGAAGCTACTGACTGAATGAAAGGAGCTGGCATCTCACTCTCTTTGAATCTCTTTATCATGCTAGGATTAACAGGAAAAAGCTAAAAATTTCAGAATTGCACCGTGCAATGTGGAGATATTACTGTTTGTGCATTTACAATATTCATTGATTTTTGCCATTGAAAAAACGTCCAGAAATGTTTGAAGCTACTGACTGAATGAAAGGAGCTGGCATCTCACTCTCTTTGAATCTTCTTTATCATGCTAGGATTAGCAGGAAAAAGCAAAAAATTTCAGAATTGCACCGTGCAATGTGGAGATATTACTGTTT
>NW_027371587.1:0-25684 GCF_046119375.1 Phyllobates terribilis
ATTAACAGGAAAAAGCTAAAAATTTCAGAATTGCACCGTGCAATGTGGAGATATTACTGTTTGTGCATTTACAATATTCATTGATTTTTGCCATTGAAAAACATGTTTTTCATATACCAGAAATGTTTGAAGCTACTGACTGAATGAAAGGAGCTGGCATCTCACTCTCTTTGAATCTTCTTTATCATGCTAGGATTAACAGGAAAAAGCTAAAAATTTCAGAATTGCACCGTGCAATGTGGAGATATTACTGTTTGTGCATTTACAATATTCATTGATTTTTGCCATTGAAAAACATGTCCAGAAATGTTTGAAGCTACTGACTGAATGAAAGGAGCTGGCATCTCACTCTCTTTGAATCTTCTTTATCATGCTAGGATTAACAGGAAAAAGCTAAAAATTTCAGAATTGCACCGTGCAATGTGGAGATATTACTGTTTGTGCATTTACAATATTCATTGATTTTTGCCATTGAAAAACTGTCCAGAAATGTTTGAAGCTACTGACTGAATGAAAGGAGCTGGCATCTCACTCTCTTTGAATCTTCTTTATCATGCTAGGATTAACAGGAAAAAGCTAAAAATTTCAGAATTGCACCGTGCAATGTGGAGATATTACTGTTTGTGCATTTACAATATTCATTGATTTTTGCCATTGAAAAACATGTTTTTCATATACCAGAAATGTTTGAAGCTACTGACTGAATGAAAGGAGCTGGCATCTCACTCTCTTTGAATCTTCTTTATCATGCTAGGATTAACAGGAAAAAGCTAAAAATTTCAGAATTGCACCGTGCAATGTGGAGATATTACTGTTTGTGCATTTACAATATTCATTGATTTTTGCCATTGAAAAACGTCCAGAAATGTTTGAAGCTACTGACTGAATGAAAGGAGCTGGCATCTCACTCTCTTTGAATCTTCTTTATCATGCTAGGATTAACAGGAAAAAGCTAAAAATTTCAGAATTGCACCGTGCAATGTGGAGATATTACTGTTTGTGCATTTACAATATTCATTGATTTTTGCCATTGAAAAACATGTTTTTCATATACCAGAAATGTTTGAAGCTACTGACTGAATGAAAGGAGCTGGCATCTCACTCTCTTTGAATCTTCTTTATCATGCTAGGATTAACAGGAAAAAGCTAAAAATTTCAGAATTGCACCGTGCAATGTGGAGATATTACTGTTTGTGCATTTACAATATTCATTGATTTTTGCCATTGAAAAACATGTTTTTCATATACCAGAAATGTTTGAAGCTACTGACTGAATGAAAGGAGCTGGCATCTCACTCTCTTTGAATCTTCTTTATCATGCTAGGATTAACAGGAAAAAGCTAAAAATTTCAGAATTGCACCGTGCAATGTGGAGATATTACTGTTTGTGCATTTACAATATTCATTGATTTTTGCCATTGAAAAACATGTTTTTCATATACCAGAAATGTTTGAAGCTACTGACTGAATGAAAGGAGCTGGCATCTCACTCTCTTTGAATCTTCTTTATCATGCTAGGATTAACAGGAAAAAGCTAAAAATTTCAGAATTGCACCGTGCAATGTGGAGATATTACTGTTTGTGCATTTACAATATTCATTGATTTTTGCCATTGAAAAACATGTTTTTCATATACCAGAAATGTTTGAAGCTACTGACTGAATGAAAGGAGCTGGCATCTCACTCTCTTTGAATCTTCTTTATCATGCTAGGATTAACAGGAAAAAGCTAAAAATTTCAGAATTGCACCGTGCAATGTGGAGATATTACTGTTTGTGCATTTACAATATTCATTGATTTTTGCCATTGAAAAACATGTTTCATACCAGAAATGTTTGAAGCTACTGACTGAATGAAAGGAGCTGGCATCTCACTCTCTTTGAATCTTCTTTATCATGCTAGGATTAACAGGAAAAAGCTAAAAATTTCAGAATTGCACCGTGCAATGTGGAGATATTACTGTTTGTGCATTTACAATATTCATTGATTTTTGCCATTGAAAAACAGTCAAGAAATGTTTTTCATATACCAGAAATGTTTGAAGCTACTGACTGAATGAAAGGAGCTGGCATCTCACTCTCTTTGAATCTTCTTTATCATGCTAGGATTAACAGGAAAAAGCTAAAAATTTCAGAATTGCACCGTGCAATGTGGAGATATTACTGTTTGTGCATTTACAATATTCATTGATTTTTGCCATTGAAAAACTGTCTACCAGAAATGTTTGAAGCTACTGACTGAATGAAAGGAGCTGGCATCTCACTCTCTTTGAATCTTCTTTATCATGCTAGGATTAACAGGAAAAAGCTAAAAATTTCAGAATTGCACCGTGCAATGTGGAGATATTACTGTTTGTGCATTTACAATATTCATTGATTTTTGCCATTGAAAAACAGTTCCAGAAATGTTTGAAGCTACTGACTGAATGAAAGGAGCTGGCATCTCACTCTCTTTGAATCTTCTTTATCATGCTAGGATTAACAGGAAAAAGCTAAAAATTTCAGAATTGCACCGTGCAATGTGGAGATATTACTGTTTGTGCATTTACAATATTCATTGATTTTTGCCATTGAAAAACATGTTTTTCATATACCAGAAATGTTTGAAGCTACTGACTGAATGAAAGGAGCTGGCATCTCACTCTCTTTGAATCTTCTTTATCATGCTAGGATTAACAGGAAAAAGCTAAAAATTTCAGAATTGCACCGTGCAATGTGGAGATATTACTGTTTGTGCATTTACAATATTCATTGATTTTTGCCATTGAAAAACGTCCAGAAATGTTTGAAGCTACTGACTGAATGAAAGGAGCTGGCATCTCACTCTCTTTGAATCTTCTTTATCATGCTAGGATTAACAGGAAAAAGCTAAAAATTTCAGAATTGCACCGTGCAATGTGGAGATATTACTGTTTGTGCATTTACAATATTCATTGATTTTTGCCATTGAAAAACTGTTTTCATATACCAGAAATGTTTGAAGCTACTGACTGAATGAAAGGAGCTGGCATCTCACTCTCTTTGAATCTTCTTTATCATGCTAGGATTAACAGGAAAAAGCTAAAAATTTCAGAATTGCACCGTGCAATGTGGAGATATTACTGTTTGTGCATTTACAATATTCATTGATTTTTGCCATTGAAAAACATGTTTTTCATATACCAGAAATGTTTGAAGCTACTGACTGAATGAAAGGAGCTGGCATCTCACTCTCTTTGAATCTTCTTTATCATGCTAGGATTAACAGGAAAAAGCTAAAAATTTCAGAATTGCACCGTGCAATGTGGAGATATTACTGTTTGTGCATTTACAATATTCATTGATTTTTGCCATTGAAAAACATGTTTTTCATATACCAGAAATGTTTGAAGCTACTGACTGAATGAAAGGAGCTGGCATCTCACTCTCTTTGAATCTTCTTTATCATGCTAGGATTAACAGGAAAAAGCTAAAAATTTCAGAATTGCACCGTGCAATGTGGAGATATTACTGTTTGTGCATTTACAATATTCATTGATTTTTGCCATTGAAAAACGTCCAGAAATGTTTGAAGCTACTGACTGAATGAAAGGAGCTGGCATCTCACTCTCTTTGAATCTTCTTTATCATGCTAGGATTAACAGGAAAAAGCTAAAAATTTCAGAATTGCACCGTGCAATGTGGAGATATTACTGTTTGTGCATTTACAATATTCATTGATTTTTGCCATTGAAAAACATGTTTTTCATATACCAGAAATGTTTGAAGCTACTGACTGAATGAAAGGAGCTGGCATCTCACTCTCTTTGAATCTTCTTTATCATGCTAGGATTAACAGGAAAAAGCTAAAAATTTCAGAATTGCACCGTGCAATGTGGAGATATTACTGTTTGTGCATTTACAATATTCATTGATTTTTGCCATTGAAAAACATGTTTTTCATATACCAGAAATGTTTGAAGCTACTGACTGAATGAAAGGAGCTGGCATCTCACTCTCTTTGAATCTTCTTTATCATGCTAGGATTAACAGGAAAAAGCTAAAAATTTCAGAATTGCACCGTGCAATGTGGAGATATTACTGTTTGTGCATTTACAATATTCATTGATTTTTGCCATTGAAAAACATGTTTTTCATATACCAGAAATGTTTGAAGCTACTGACTGAATGAAAGGAGCTGGCATCTCACTCTCTTTGAATCTTCTTTATCATGCTAGGATTAACAGGAAAAAGCTAAAAATTTCAGAATTGCACCGTGCAATGTGGAGATATTACTGTTTGTGCATTTACAATATTCATTGATTTTTGCCATTGAAAAACGTCCAGAAATGTTTGAAGCTACTGACTGAATGAAAGGAGCTGGCATCTCACTCTCTTTGAATCTTCTTTATCATGCTAGGATTAACAGGAAAAAGCTAAAAATTTCAGAATTGCACCGTGCAATGTGGAGATATTACTGTTTGTGCATTTACAATATTCATTGATTTTTGCCATTGAAAAACGTCCAGAAATGTTTGAAGCTACTGACTGAATGAAAGGAGCTGGCATCTCACTCTCTTTGAATCTTCTTTATCATGCTAGGATTAACAGGAAAAAGCTAAAAATTTCAGAATTGCACCGTGCAATGTGGAGATATTACTGTTTGTGCATTTACAATATTCATTGATTTTTGCCATTGAAAAACATGTTTTTCATATACCAGAAATGTTTGAAGCTACTGACTGAATGAAAGGAGCTGGCATCTCACTCTCTTTGAATCTTCTTTATCATGCTAGGATTAACAGGAAAAAGCTAAAAATTTCAGAATTGCACCGTGCAATGTGGAGATATTACTGTTTGTGCATTTACAATATTCATTGATTTTTGCCATTGAAAAACATGTTTTTCATATACCAGAAATGTTTGAAGCTACTGACTGAATGAAAGGAGCTGGCATCTCACTCTCTTTGAATCTTCTTTATCATGCTAGGATTAACAGGAAAAAGCTAAAAATTTCAGAATTGCACCGTGCAATGTGGAGATATTACTGTTTGTGCATTTACAATATTCATTGATTTTTGCCATTGAAAAACGTCCAGAAATGTTTGAAGCTACTGACTGAATGAAAGGAGCTGGCATCTCACTCTCTTTGAATCTTCTTTATCATGCTAGGATTAACAGGAAAAAGCTAAAAATTTCAGAATTGCACCGTGCAATGTGGAGATATTACTGTTTGTGCATTTACAATATTCATTGATTTTTGCCATTGAAAAACATGTTTTTCATATACCAGAAATGTTTGAAGCTACTGACTGAATGAAAGGAGCTGGCATCTCACTCTCTTTGAATCTTCTTTATCATGCTAGGATTAACAGGAAAAAGCTAAAAATTTCAGAATTGCACCGTGCAATGTGGAGATATTACTGTTTGTGCATTTACAATATTCATTGATTTTTGCCATTGAAAAACATGTTTTTCATATACCAGAAATGTTTGAAGCTACTGACTGAATGAAAGGAGCTGGCATCTCACTCTCTTTGAATCTTCTTTATCATGCTAGGATTAACAGGAAAAAGCTAAAAATTTCAGAATTGCACCGTGCAATGTGGAGATATTACTGTTTGTGCATTTACAATATTCATTGATTTTTGCCATTGAAAAACGTATCCAGAAATGTTTGAAGCTACTGACTGAATGAAAGGAGCTGGCATCTCACTCTCTTTGAATCTTCTTTATCATGCTAGGATTAACAGGAAAAAGCTAAAAATTTCAGAATTGCACCGTGCAATGTGGAGATATTACTGTTTGTGCATTTACAATATTCATTGATTTTTGCCATTGAAAAACGTCCAGAAATGTTTGAAGCTACTGACTGAATGAAAGGAGCTGGCATCTCACTCTCTTTGAATCTTCTTTATCATGCTAGGATTAACAGGAAAAAGCTAAAAATTTCAGAATTGCACCGTGCAATGTGGAGATATTACTGTTTGTGCATTTACAATATTCATTGATTTTTGCCATTGAAAAACATGTTTTTCATATACCAGAAATGTTTGAAGCTACTGACTGAATGAAAGGAGCTGGCATCTCACTCTCTTTGAATCTTCTTTATCATGCTAGGATTAACAGGAAAAAGCTAAAAATTTCAGAATTGCACCGTGCAATGTGGAGATATTACTGTTTGTGCATTTACAATATTCATTGATTTTTGCCATTGAAAAACATGTTTTTCATATACCAGAAATGTTTGAAGCTACTGACTGAATGAAAGGAGCTGGCATCTCACTCTCTTTGAATCTTCTTTATCATGCTAGGATTAACAGGAAAAAGCTAAAAATTTCAGAATTGCACCGTGCAATGTGGAGATATTACTGTTTGTGCATTTACAATATTCATTGATTTTTGCCATTGAAAAACATGTTTTTCATATACCAGAAATGTTTGAAGCTACTGACTGAATGAAAGGAGCTGGCATCTCACTCTCTTTGAATCTTCTTTATCATGCTAGGATTAACAGGAAAAAGCTAAAAATTTCAGAATTGCACCGTGCAATGTGGAGATATTACTGTTTGTGCATTTACAATATTCATTGATTTTTGCCATTGAAAAACATGTTTTTCATATACCAGAAATGTTTGAAGCTACTGACTGAATGAAAGGAGCTGGCATCTCACTCTCTTTGTTTTACCATATTTTTTTATTTTTAATAAACAATTTAACAGGGGAATAACACACGTAGCATAAAAGTAGTGACAAAAGAATATTCATAATAAGGGAAAAATTCTGAGGGAAAGGAAAGGGAAAGGGAACAAACGGGAATGGATAAACAGGAAAGAATCTCACTCTCTTTGAATCTTCTTTATCATGCTAGGATTAACAGGAAAAAGCTAAAAATTTCAGAATTGCACCGTGCAATGTGGAGATATTACTGTTTGTGCATTTACAATATTCATTGATTTTTGCCATTGAAAAACATGTTTTTCATATACCAGAAATGTTTGAAGCTACTGACTGAATGAAAGGAGCTGGCATCTCACTCTCTTTGAATCTTCTTTATCATGCTAGGATTAACAGGAAAAAGCTAAAAATTTCAGAATTGCACCGTGCAATGTGGAGATATTACTGTTTGTGCATTTACAATATTCATTGATTTTTGCCATTGAAAAACATGTTTTTCATATACCAGAAATGTTTGAAGCTACTGACTGAATGAAAGGAGCTGGCATCTCACTCTCTTTGAATCTTCTTTATCATGCTAGGATTAACAGGAAAAAGCTAAAAATTTCAGAATTGCACCGTGCAATGTGGAGATATTACTGTTTGTGCATTTACAATATTCATTGATTTTTGCCATTGAAAAACATGTTTTTCATATACCAGAAATGTTTGAAGCTACTGACTGAATGAAAGGAGCTGGCATCTCACTCTCTTTGAATCTTCTTTATCATGCTAGGATTAACAGGAAAAAGCTAAAAATTTCAGAATTGCACCGTGCAATGTGGAGATATTACTGTTTGTGCATTTACAATATTCATTGATTTTTGCCATTGAAAAACGTCCAGAAATGTTTGAAGCTACTGACTGAATGAAAGGAGCTGGCATCTCACTCTCTTTGAATCTTCTTTATCATGCTAGGATTAACAGGAAAAAGCTAAAAATTTCAGAATTGCACCGTGCAATGTGGAGATATTACTGTTTGTGCATTTACAATATTCATTGATTTTTGCCATTGAAAAACGTCCAGAAATGTTTGAAGCTACTGACTGAATGAAAGGAGCTGGCATCTCACTCTCTTTGAATCTTCTTTATCATGCTAGGATTAACAGGAAAAAGCTAAAAATTTCAGAATTGCACCGTGCAATGTGGAGATATTACTGTTTGTGCATTTACAATATTCATTGATTTTTGCCATTGAAAAACATGTTTTTCATATACCAGAAATGTTTGAAGCTACTGACTGAATGAAAGGAGCTGGCATCTCACTCTCTTTGAATCTTCTTTATCATGCTAGGATTAACAGGAAAAAGCTAAAAATTTCAGAATTGCACCGTGCAATGTGGAGATATTACTGTTTGTGCATTTACAATATTCATTGATTTTTGCCATTGAAAAACATGTTTTTCATATACCAGAAATGTTTGAAGCTACTGACTGAATGAAAGGAGCTGGCATCTCACTCTCTTTGAATCTTCTTTATCATGCTAGGATTAACAGGAAAAAGCTAAAAATTTCAGAATTGCACCGTGCAATGTGGAGATATTACTGTTTGTGCATTTACAATATTCATTGATTTTTGCCATTGAAAAACGTCCAGAAATGTTTGAAGCTACTGACTGAATGAAAGGAGCTGGCATCTCACTCTCTTTGAATCTTCTTTATCATGCTAGGATTAACAGGAAAAAGCTAAAAATTTCAGAATTGCACCGTGCAATGTGGAGATATTACTGTTTGTGCATTTACAATATTCATTGATTTTTGCCATTGAAAAACGTCCAGAAATGTTTGAAGCTACTGACTGAATGAAAGGAGCTGGCATCTCACTCTCTTTGAATCTTCTTTATCATGCTAGGATTAACAGGAAAAAGCTAAAAATTTCAGAATTGCACCGTGCAATGTGGAGATATTACTGTTTGTGCATTTACAATATTCATTGATTTTTGCCATTGAAAAACATGTTTTTCATATACCAGAAATGTTTGAAGCTACTGACTGAATGAAAGGAGCTGGCATCTCACTCTCTTTGAATCTTCTTTATCATGCTAGGATTAACAGGAAAAAGCTAAAAATTTCAGAATTGCACCGTGCAATGTGGAGATATTACTGTTTGTGCATTTACAATATTCATTGATTTTTGCCATTGAAAAACATGTTTTTCATATACCAGAAATGTTTGAAGCTACTGACTGAATGAAAGGAGCTGGCATCTCACTCTCTTTGAATCTTCTTTATCATGCTAGGATTAACAGGAAAAAGCTAAAAATTTCAGAATTGCACCGTGCAATGTGGAGATATTACTGTTTGTGCATTTACAATATTCATTGATTTTTGCCATTGAAAAACATGTTTTTCATATACCAGAAATGTTTGAAGCTACTGACTGAATGAAAGGAGCTGGCATCTCACTCTCTTTGAATCTTCTTTATCATGCTAGGATTAACAGGAAAAAGCTAAAAATTTCAGAATTGCACCGTGCAATGTGGAGATATTACTGTTTGTGCATTTACAATATTCATTGATTTTTGCCATTGAAAAACGTCCAGAAATGTTTGAAGCTACTGACTGAATGAAAGGAGCTGGCATCTCACTCTCTTTGAATCTTCTTTATCATGCTAGGATTAACAGGAAAAAGCTAAAAATTTCAGAATTGCACCGTGCAATGTGGAGATATTACTGTTTGTGCATTTACAATATTCATTGATTTTTGCCATTGAAAAACGTCCAGAAATGTTTGAAGCTACTGACTGAATGAAAGGAGCTGGCATCTCACTCTCTTTGAATCTTCTTTATCATGCTAGGATTAACAGGAAAAAGCTAAAAATTTCAGAATTGCACCGTGCAATGTGGAGATATTACTGTTTGTGCATTTACAATATTCATTGATTTTTGCCATTGAAAAACATGTTTTTCATATACCAGAAATGTTTGAAGCTACTGACTGAATGAAAGGAGCTGGCATCTCACTCTCTTTGAATCTTCTTTATCATGCTAGGATTAACAGGAAAAAGCTAAAAATTTCAGAATTGCACCGTGCAATGTGGAGATATTACTGTTTGTGCATTTACAATATTCATTGATTTTTGCCATTGAAAAACGTCCAGAAATGTTTGAAGCTACTGACTGAATGAAAGGAGCTGGCATCTCACTCTCTTTGAATCTTCTTTATCATGCTAGGATTAACAGGAAAAAGCTAAAAATTTCAGAATTGCACCGTGCAATGTGGAGATATTACTGTTTGTGCATTTACAATATTCATTGATTTTTGCCATTGAAAAACATGTTTTTCATATACCAGAAATGTTTGAAGCTACTGACTGAATGAAAGGAGCTGGCATCTCACTCTCTTTGAATCTTCTTTATCATGCTAGGATTAACAGGAAAAAGCTAAAAATTTCAGAATTGCACCGTGCAATGTGGAGATATTACTGTTTGTGCATTTACAATATTCATTGATTTTTGCCATTGAAAAACATGTTTTTCATATACCAGAAATGTTTGAAGCTACTGACTGAATGAAAGGAGCTGGCATCTCACTCTCTTTGAATCTTCTTTATCATGCTAGGATTAACAGGAAAAAGCTAAAAATTTCAGAATTGCACCGTGCAATGTGGAGATATTACTGTTTGTGCATTTACAATATTCATTGATTTTTGCCATTGAAAAACATGTTTTTCATATACCAGAAATGTTTGAAGCTACTGACTGAATGAAAGGAGCTGGCATCTCACTCTCTTTGAATCTTCTTTATCATGCTAGGATTAACAGGAAAAAGCTAAAAATTTCAGAATTGCACCGTGCAATGTGGAGATATTACTGTTTGTGCATTTACAATATTCATTGATTTTTGCCATTGAAAAACATGTTTTTCATATACCAGAAATGTTTGAAGCTACTGACTGAATGAAAGGAGCTGGCATCTCACTCTCTTTGTTTTACCATATTTTTTTATTTTTAATAAACAATTTAACAGGGGAATAACACACGTAGCATAAAAGTAGTGACAAAAGAATATTCATAATAAGGGAAAAATTCTGAGGGAAAGGAAAGGGAAAGGGAACAAACGGGAATGGATAAACAGGAAAGAATCTCACTCTCTTTGAATCTTCTTTATCATGCTAGGATTAACAGGAAAAAGCTAAAAATTTCAGAATTGCACCGTGCAATGTGGAGATATTACTGTTTGTGCATTTACAATATTCATTGATTTTTGCCATTGAAAAACATGTTTTTCATATACCAGAAATGTTTGAAGCTACTGACTGAATGAAAGGAGCTGGCATCTCACTCTCTTTGAATCTTCTTTATCATGCTAGGATTAACAGGAAAAAGCTAAAAATTTCAGAATTGCACCGTGCAATGTGGAGATATTACTGTTTGTGCATTTACAATATTCATTGATTTTTGCCATTGAAAAACATGTTTTTCATATACCAGAAATGTTTGAAGCTACTGACTGAATGAAAGGAGCTGGCATCTCACTCTCTTTGAATCTTCTTTATCATGCTAGGATTAACAGGAAAAAGCTAAAAATTTCAGAATTGCACCGTGCAATGTGGAGATATTACTGTTTGTGCATTTACAATATTCATTGATTTTTGCCATTGAAAAACATGTTTTTCATATACCAGAAATGTTTGAAGCTACTGACTGAATGAAAGGAGCTGGCATCTCACTCTCTTTGAATCTTCTTTATCATGCTAGGATTAACAGGAAAAAGCTAAAAATTTCAGAATTGCACCGTGCAATGTGGAGATATTACTGTTTGTGCATTTACAATATTCATTGATTTTTGCCATTGAAAAACGTCCAGAAATGTTTGAAGCTACTGACTGAATGAAAGGAGCTGGCATCTCACTCTCTTTGAATCTTCTTTATCATGCTAGGATTAACAGGAAAAAGCTAAAAATTTCAGAATTGCACCGTGCAATGTGGAGATATTACTGTTTGTGCATTTACAATATTCATTGATTTTTGCCATTGAAAAACGTCCAGAAATGTTTGAAGCTACTGACTGAATGAAAGGAGCTGGCATCTCACTCTCTTTGAATCTTCTTTATCATGCTAGGATTAACAGGAAAAAGCTAAAAATTTCAGAATTGCACCGTGCAATGTGGAGATATTACTGTTTGTGCATTTACAATATTCATTGATTTTTGCCATTGAAAAACATGTTTTTCATATACCAGAAATGTTTGAAGCTACTGACTGAATGAAAGGAGCTGGCATCTCACTCTCTTTGAATCTTCTTTATCATGCTAGGATTAACAGGAAAAAGCTAAAAATTTCAGAATTGCACCGTGCAATGTGGAGATATTACTGTTTGTGCATTTACAATATTCATTGATTTTTGCCATTGAAAAACATGTTTTTCATATACCAGAAATGTTTGAAGCTACTGACTGAATGAAAGGAGCTGGCATCTCACTCTCTTTGAATCTTCTTTATCATGCTAGGATTAACAGGAAAAAGCTAAAAATTTCAGAATTGCACCGTGCAATGTGGAGATATTACTGTTTGTGCATTTACAATATTCATTGATTTTTGCCATTGAAAAACATGTTTTTCATATACCAGAAATGTTTGAAGCTACTGACTGAATGAAAGGAGCTGGCATCTCACTCTCTTTGAATCTTCTTTATCATGCTAGGATTAACAGGAAAAAGCTAAAAATTTCAGAATTGCACCGTGCAATGTGGAGATATTACTGTTTGTGCATTTACAATATTCATTGATTTTTGCCATTGAAAAACGTCCAGAAATGTTTGAAGCTACTGACTGAATGAAAGGAGCTGGCATCTCACTCTCTTTGAATCTTCTTTATCATGCTAGGATTAACAGGAAAAAGCTAAAAATTTCAGAATTGCACCGTGCAATGTGGAGATATTACTGTTTGTGCATTTACAATATTCATTGATTTTTGCCATTGAAAAACGTCCAGAAATGTTTGAAGCTACTGACTGAATGAAAGGAGCTGGCATCTCACTCTCTTTGAATCTTCTTTATCATGCTAGGATTAACAGGAAAAAGCTAAAAATTTCAGAATTGCACCGTGCAATGTGGAGATATTACTGTTTGTGCATTTACAATATTCATTGATTTTTGCCATTGAAAAACATGTTTTTCATATACCAGAAATGTTTGAAGCTACTGACTGAATGAAAGGAGCTGGCATCTCACTCTCTTTGAATCTTCTTTATCATGCTAGGATTAACAGGAAAAAGCTAAAAATTTCAGAATTGCACCGTGCAATGTGGAGATATTACTGTTTGTGCATTTACAATATTCATTGATTTTTGCCATTGAAAAACATGTTTTTCATATACCAGAAATGTTTGAAGCTACTGACTGAATGAAAGGAGCTGGCATCTCACTCTCTTTGAATCTTCTTTATCATGCTAGGATTAACAGGAAAAAGCTAAAAATTTCAGAATTGCACCGTGCAATGTGGAGATATTACTGTTTGTGCATTTACAATATTCATTGATTTTTGCCATTGAAAAACGTCCAGAAATGTTTGAAGCTACTGACTGAATGAAAGGAGCTGGCATCTCACTCTCTTTGAATCTTCTTTATCATGCTAGGATTAACAGGAAAAAGCTAAAAATTTCAGAATTGCACCGTGCAATGTGGAGATATTACTGTTTGTGCATTTACAATATTCATTGATTTTTGCCATTGAAAAACGTCCAGAAATGTTTGAAGCTACTGACTGAATGAAAGGAGCTGGCATCTCACTCTCTTTGAATCTTCTTTATCATGCTAGGATTAACAGGAAAAAGCTAAAAATTTCAGAATTGCACCGTGCAATGTGGAGATATTACTGTTTGTGCATTTACAATATTCATTGATTTTTGCCATTGAAAAACATGTTTTTCATATACCAGAAATGTTTGAAGCTACTGACTGAATGAAAGGAGCTGGCATCTCACTCTCTTTGAATCTTCTTTATCATGCTAGGATTAACAGGAAAAAGCTAAAAATTTCAGAATTGCACCGTGCAATGTGGAGATATTACTGTTTGTGCATTTACAATATTCATTGATTTTTGCCATTGAAAAACATGTTTTTCATATACCAGAAATGTTTGAAGCTACTGACTGAATGAAAGGAGCTGGCATCTCACTCTCTTTGAATCTTCTTTATCATGCTAGGATTAACAGGAAAAAGCTAAAAATTTCAGAATTGCACCGTGCAATGTGGAGATATTACTGTTTGTGCATTTACAATATTCATTGATTTTTGCCATTGAAAAACATGTTTTTCATATACCAGAAATGTTTGAAGCTACTGACTGAATGAAAGGAGCTGGCATCTCACTCTCTTTGAATCTTCTTTATCATGCTAGGATTAACAGGAAAAAGCTAAAAATTTCAGAATTGCACCGTGCAATGTGGAGATATTACTGTTTGTGCATTTACAATATTCATTGATTTTTGCCATTGAAAAACATGTTTTTCATATACCAGAAATGTTTGAAGCTACTGACTGAATGAAAGGAGCTGGCATCTCACTCTCTTTGTTTTACCATATTTTTTTATTTTTAATAAACAATTTAACAGGGGAATAACACACGTAGCATAAAAGTAGTGACAAAAGAATATTCATAATAAGGGAAAAATTCTGAGGGAAAGGAAAGGGAAAGGGAACAAACGGGAATGGATAAACAGGAAAGAATCTCACTCTCTTTGAATCTTCTTTATCATGCTAGGATTAACAGGAAAAAGCTAAAAATTTCAGAATTGCACCGTGCAATGTGGAGATATTACTGTTTGTGCATTTACAATATTCATTGATTTTTGCCATTGAAAAACATGTTTTTCATATACCAGAAATGTTTGAAGCTACTGACTGAATGAAAGGAGCTGGCATCTCACTCTCTTTGAATCTTCTTTATCATGCTAGGATTAACAGGAAAAAGCTAAAAATTTCAGAATTGCACCGTGCAATGTGGAGATATTACTGTTTGTGCATTTACAATATTCATTGATTTTTGCCATTGAAAAACATGTTTTTCATATACCAGAAATGTTTGAAGCTACTGACTGAATGAAAGGAGCTGGCATCTCACTCTCTTTGAATCTTCTTTATCATGCTAGGATTAACAGGAAAAAGCTAAAAATTTCAGAATTGCACCGTGCAATGTGGAGATATTACTGTTTGTGCATTTACAATATTCATTGATTTTTGCCATTGAAAAACATGTTTTTCATATACCAGAAATGTTTGAAGCTACTGACTGAATGAAAGGAGCTGGCATCTCACTCTCTTTGAATCTTCTTTATCATGCTAGGATTAACAGGAAAAAGCTAAAAATTTCAGAATTGCACCGTGCAATGTGGAGATATTACTGTTTGTGCATTTACAATATTCATTGATTTTTGCCATTGAAAAACGTCCAGAAATGTTTGAAGCTACTGACTGAATGAAAGGAGCTGGCATCTCACTCTCTTTGAATCTTCTTTATCATGCTAGGATTAACAGGAAAAAGCTAAAAATTTCAGAATTGCACCGTGCAATGTGGAGATATTACTGTTTGTGCATTTACAATATTCATTGATTTTTGCCATTGAAAAACGTCCAGAAATGTTTGAAGCTACTGACTGAATGAAAGGAGCTGGCATCTCACTCTCTTTGAATCTTCTTTATCATGCTAGGATTAACAGGAAAAAGCTAAAAATTTCAGAATTGCACCGTGCAATGTGGAGATATTACTGTTTGTGCATTTACAATATTCATTGATTTTTGCCATTGAAAAACATGTTTTTCATATACCAGAAATGTTTGAAGCTACTGACTGAATGAAAGGAGCTGGCATCTCACTCTCTTTGAATCTTCTTTATCATGCTAGGATTAACAGGAAAAAGCTAAAAATTTCAGAATTGCACCGTGCAATGTGGAGATATTACTGTTTGTGCATTTACAATATTCATTGATTTTTGCCATTGAAAAACATGTTTTTCATATACCAGAAATGTTTGAAGCTACTGACTGAATGAAAGGAGCTGGCATCTCACTCTCTTTGAATCTTCTTTATCATGCTAGGATTAACAGGAAAAAGCTAAAAATTTCAGAATTGCACCGTGCAATGTGGAGATATTACTGTTTGTGCATTTACAATATTCATTGATTTTTGCCATTGAAAAACATGTTTTTCATATACCAGAAATGTTTGAAGCTACTGACTGAATGAAAGGAGCTGGCATCTCACTCTCTTTGAATCTTCTTTATCATGCTAGGATTAACAGGAAAAAGCTAAAAATTTCAGAATTGCACCGTGCAATGTGGAGATATTACTGTTTGTGCATTTACAATATTCATTGATTTTTGCCATTGAAAAACGTCCAGAAATGTTTGAAGCTACTGACTGAATGAAAGGAGCTGGCATCTCACTCTCTTTGAATCTTCTTTATCATGCTAGGATTAACAGGAAAAAGCTAAAAATTTCAGAATTGCACCGTGCAATGTGGAGATATTACTGTTTGTGCATTTACAATATTCATTGATTTTTGCCATTGAAAAACGTCCAGAAATGTTTGAAGCTACTGACTGAATGAAAGGAGCTGGCATCTCACTCTCTTTGAATCTTCTTTATCATGCTAGGATTAACAGGAAAAAGCTAAAAATTTCAGAATTGCACCGTGCAATGTGGAGATATTACTGTTTGTGCATTTACAATATTCATTGATTTTTGCCATTGAAAAACATGTTTTTCATATACCAGAAATGTTTGAAGCTACTGACTGAATGAAAGGAGCTGGCATCTCACTCTCTTTGAATCTTCTTTATCATGCTAGGATTAACAGGAAAAAGCTAAAAATTTCAGAATTGCACCGTGCAATGTGGAGATATTACTGTTTGTGCATTTACAATATTCATTGATTTTTGCCATTGAAAAACATGTTTTTCATATACCAGAAATGTTTGAAGCTACTGACTGAATGAAAGGAGCTGGCATCTCACTCTCTTTGAATCTTCTTTATCATGCTAGGATTAACAGGAAAAAGCTAAAAATTTCAGAATTGCACCGTGCAATGTGGAGATATTACTGTTTGTGCATTTACAATATTCATTGATTTTTGCCATTGAAAAACGTCCAGAAATGTTTGAAGCTACTGACTGAATGAAAGGAGCTGGCATCTCACTCTCTTTGAATCTTCTTTATCATGCTAGGATTAACAGGAAAAAGCTAAAAATTTCAGAATTGCACCGTGCAATGTGGAGATATTACTGTTTGTGCATTTACAATATTCATTGATTTTTGCCATTGAAAAACATGTTTTTCATATACCAGAAATGTTTGAAGCTACTGACTGAATGAAAGGAGCTGGCATCTCACTCTCTTTGAATCTTCTTTATCATGCTAGGATTAACAGGAAAAAGCTAAAAATTTCAGAATTGCACCGTGCAATGTGGAGATATTACTGTTTGTGCATTTACAATATTCATTGATTTTTGCCATTGAAAAACATGTTTTTCATATACCAGAAATGTTTGAAGCTACTGACTGAATGAAAGGAGCTGGCATCTCACTCTCTTTGAATCTTCTTTATCATGCTAGGATTAACAGGAAAAAGCTAAAAATTTCAGAATTGCACCGTGCAATGTGGAGATATTACTGTTTGTGCATTTACAATATTCATTGATTTTTGCCATTGAAAAACGTCTATACCAGAAATGTTTGAAGCTACTGACTGAATGAAAGGAGCTGGCATCTCACTCTCTTTGAATCTTCTTTATCATGCTAGGATTAACAGGAAAAAGCTAAAAATTTCAGAATTGCACCGTGCAATGTGGAGATATTACTGTTTGTGCATTTACAATATTCATTGATTTTTGCCATTGAAAAACGTCCAGAAATGTTTGAAGCTACTGACTGAATGAAAGGAGCTGGCATCTCACTCTCTTTGAATCTTCTTTATCATGCTAGGATTAACAGGAAAAAGCTAAAAATTTCAGAATTGCACCGTGCAATGTGGAGATATTACTGTTTGTGCATTTACAATATTCATTGATTTTTGCCATTGAAAAACATGTTTTTCATATACCAGAAATGTTTGAAGCTACTGACTGAATGAAAGGAGCTGGCATCTCACTCTCTTTGAATCTTCTTTATCATGCTAGGATTAACAGGAAAAAGCTAAAAATTTCAGAATTGCACCGTGCAATGTGGAGATATTACTGTTTGTGCATTTACAATATTCATTGATTTTTGCCATTGAAAAACATGTTTTTCATATACCAGAAATGTTTGAAGCTACTGACTGAATGAAAGGAGCTGGCATCTCACTCTCTTTGAATCTTCTTTATCATGCTAGGATTAACAGGAAAAAGCTAAAAATTTCAGAATTGCACCGTGCAATGTGGAGATATTACTGTTTGTGCATTTACAATATTCATTGATTTTTGCCATTGAAAAACATGTTTTTCATATACCAGAAATGTTTGAAGCTACTGACTGAATGAAAGGAGCTGGCATCTCACTCTCTTTGAATCTTCTTTATCATGCTAGGATTAACAGGAAAAAGCTAAAAATTTCAGAATTGCACCGTGCAATGTGGAGATATTACTGTTTGTGCATTTACAATATTCATTGATTTTTGCCATTGAAAAACATGTTTTTCATATACCAGAAATGTTTGAAGCTACTGACTGAATGAAAGGAGCTGGCATCTCACTCTCTTTGAATCTTCTTTATCATGCTAGGATTAACAGGAAAAAGCTAAAAATTTCAGAATTGCACCGTGCAATGTGGAGATATTACTGTTTGTGCATTTACAATATTCATTGATTTTTGCCATTGAAAAACATGTTTTTCATATACCAGAAATGTTTGAAGCTACTGACTGAATGAAAGGAGCTGGCATCTCACTCTCTTTGAATCTTCTTTATCATGCTAGGATTAACAGGAAAAAGCTAAAAATTTCAGAATTGCACCGTGCAATGTGGAGATATTACTGTTTGTGCATTTACAATATTCATTGATTTTTGCCATTGAAAAACATGTTTTTCATATACCAGAAATGTTTGAAGCTACTGACTGAATGAAAGGAGCTGGCATCTCACTCTCTTTGAATCTTCTTTATCATGCTAGGATTAACAGGAAAAAGCTAAAAATTTCAGAATTGCACCGTGCAATGTGGAGATATTACTGTTTGTGCATTTACAATATTCATTGATTTTTGCCATTGAAAAACATGTTTTTCATATACCAGAAATGTTTGAAGCTACTGACTGAATGAAAGGAGCTGGCATCTCACTCTCTTTGAATCTTCTTTATCATGCTAGGATTAACAGGAAAAAGCTAAAAATTTCAGAATTGCACCGTGCAATGTGGAGATATTACTGTTTGTGCATTTACAATATTCATTGATTTTTGCCATTGAAAAACATGTTTTTCATATACCAGAAATGTTTGAAGCTACTGACTGAATGAAAGGAGCTGGCATCTCACTCTCTTTGAATCTTCTTTATCATGCTAGGATTAACAGGAAAAAGCTAAAAATTTCAGAATTGCACCGTGCAATGTGGAGATATTACTGTTTGTGCATTTACAATATTCATTGATTTTTGCCATTGAAAAACGTCCAGAAATGTTTGAAGCTACTGACTGAATGAAAGGAGCTGGCATCTCACTCTCTTTGAATCTTCTTTATCATGCTAGGATTAACAGGAAAAAGCTAAAAATTTCAGAATTGCACCGTGCAATGTGGAGATATTACTGTTTGTGCATTTACAATATTCATTGATTTTTGCCATTGAAAAACATGTTTTTCATATACCAGAAATGTTTGAAGCTACTGACTGAATGAAAGGAGCTGGCATCTCACTCTCTTTGAATCTTCTTTATCATGCTAGGATTAACAGGAAAAAGCTAAAAATTTCAGAATTGCACCGTGCAATGTGGAGATATTACTGTTTGTGCATTTACAATATTCATTGATTTTTGCCATTGAAAAACATGTTTTTCATATACCAGAAATGTTTGAAGCTACTGACTGAATGAAAGGAGCTGGCATCTCACTCTCTTTGAATCTTCTTTATCATGCTAGGATTAACAGGAAAAAGCTAAAAATTTCAGAATTGCACCGTGCAATGTGGAGATATTACTGTTTGTGCATTTACAATATTCATTGATTTTTGCCATTGAAAAACGTCCAGAAATGTTTGAAGCTACTGACTGAATGAAAGGAGCTGGCATCTCACTCTCTTTGAATCTTCTTTATCATGCTAGGATTAACAGGAAAAAGCTAAAAATTTCAGAATTGCACCGTGCAATGTGGAGATATTACTGTTTGTGCATTTACAATATTCATTGATTTTTGCCATTGAAAAACGTCCAGAAATGTTTGAAGCTACTGACTGAATGAAAGGAGCTGGCATCTCACTCTCTTTGAATCTTCTTTATCATGCTAGGATTAACAGGAAAAAGCTAAAAATTTCAGAATTGCACCGTGCAATGTGGAGATATTACTGTTTGTGCATTTACAATATTCATTGATTTTTGCCATTGAAAAACATGTTTTTCATATACCAGAAATGTTTGAAGCTACTGACTGAATGAAAGGAGCTGGCATCTCACTCTCTTTGAATCTTCTTTATCATGCTAGGATTAACAGGAAAAAGCTAAAAATTTCAGAATTGCACCGTGCAATGTGGAGATATTACTGTTTGTGCATTTACAATATTCATTGATTTTTGCCATTGAAAAACATGTTTTTCATATACCAGAAATGTTTGAAGCTACTGACTGAATGAAAGGAGCTGGCATCTCACTCTCTTTGAATCTTCTTTATCATGCTAGGATTAACAGGAAAAAGCTAAAAATTTCAGAATTGCACCGTGCAATGTGGAGATATTACTGTTTGTGCATTTACAATATTCATTGATTTTTGCCATTGAAAAACGTCCAGAAATGTTTGAAGCTACTGACTGAATGAAAGGAGCTGGCATCTCACTCTCTTTGAATCTTCTTTATCATGCTAGGATTAACAGGAAAAAGCTAAAAATTTCAGAATTGCACCGTGCAATGTGGAGATATTACTGTTTGTGCATTTACAATATTCATTGATTTTTGCCATTGAAAAACATGTTTTTCATATACCAGAAATGTTTGAAGCTACTGACTGAATGAAAGGAGCTGGCATCTCACTCTCTTTGAATCTTCTTTATCATGCTAGGATTAACAGGAAAAAGCTAAAAATTTCAGAATTGCACCGTGCAATGTGGAGATATTACTGTTTGTGCATTTACAATATTCATTGATTTTTGCCATTGAAAAACATGTTTTTCATATACCAGAAATGTTTGAAGCTACTGACTGAATGAAAGGAGCTGGCATCTCACTCTCTTTGAATCTTCTTTATCATGCTAGGATTAACAGGAAAAAGCTAAAAATTTCAGAATTGCACCGTGCAATGTGGAGATATTACTGTTTGTGCATTTACAATATTCATTGATTTTTGCCATTGAAAAACGTTTTTCATATACCAGAAATGTTTGAAGCTACTGACTGAATGAAAGGAGCTGGCATCTCACTCTCTTTGAATCTTCTTTATCATGCTAGGATTAACAGGAAAAAGCTAAAAATTTCAGAATTGCACCGTGCAATGTGGAGATATTACTGTTTGTGCATTTACAATATTCATTGATTTTTGCCATTGAAAAACGTCCAGAAATGTTTGAAGCTACTGACTGAATGAAAGGAGCTGGCATCTCACTCTCTTTGAATCTTCTTTATCATGCTAGGATTAACAGGAAAAAGCTAAAAATTTCAGAATTGCACCGTGCAATGTGGAGATATTACTGTTTGTGCATTTACAATATTCATTGATTTTTGCCATTGAAAAACATGTTTTTCATATACCAGAAATGTTTGAAGCTACTGACTGAATGAAAGGAGCTGGCATCTCACTCTCTTTGAATCTTCTTTATCATGCTAGGATTAACAGGAAAAAGCTAAAAATTTCAGAATTGCACCGTGCAATGTGGAGATATTACTGTTTGTGCATTTACAATATTCATTGATTTTTGCCATTGAAAAACATGTTTTTCATATACCAGAAATGTTTGAAGCTACTGACTGAATGAAAGGAGCTGGCATCTCACTCTCTTTGAATCTTCTTTATCATGCTAGGATTAACAGGAAAAAGCTAAAAATTTCAGAATTGCACCGTGCAATGTGGAGATATTACTGTTTGTGCATTTACAATATTCATTGATTTTTGCCATTGAAAAACATGTTTTTCATATACCAGAAATGTTTGAAGCTACTGACTGAATGAAAGGAGCTGGCATCTCACTCTCTTTGAATCTTCTTTATCATGCTAGGATTAACAGGAAAAAGCTAAAAATTTCAGAATTGCACCGTGCAATGTGGAGATATTACTGTTTGTGCATTTACAATATTCATTGATTTTTGCCATTGAAAAACATGTTTTTCATATACCAGAAATGTTTGAAGCTACTGACTGAATGAAAGGAGCTGGCATCTCACTCTCTTTGAATCTTCTTTATCATGCTAGGATTAACAGGAAAAAGCTAAAAATTTCAGAATTGCACCGTGCAATGTGGAGATATTACTGTTTGTGCATTTACAATATTCATTGATTTTTGCCATTGAAAAACGTCCAGAAATGTTTGAAGCTACTGACTGAATGAAAGGAGCTGGCATCTCACTCTCTTTGAATCTTCTTTATCATGCTAGGATTAACAGGAAAAAGCTAAAAATTTCAGAATTGCACCGTGCAATGTGGAGATATTACTGTTTGTGCATTTACAATATTCATTGATTTTTGCCATTGAAAAACGTCCAGAAATGTTTGAAGCTACTGACTGAATGAAAGGAGCTGGCATCTCACTCTCTTTGAATCTTCTTTATCATGCTAGGATTAACAGGAAAAAGCTAAAAATTTCAGAATTGCACCGTGCAATGTGGAGATATTACTGTTTGTGCATTTACAATATTCATTGATTTTTGCCATTGAAAAACAGTTTTCATATACCAGAAATGTTTGAAGCTACTGACTGAATGAAAGGAGCTGGCATCTCACTCTCTTTGAATCTTCTTTATCATGCTAGGATTAACAGGAAAAAGCTAAAAATTTCAGAATTGCACCGTGCAATGTGGAGATATTACTGTTTGTGCATTTACAATATTCATTGATTTTTGCCATTGAAAAACGTCCAGAAATGTTTGAAGCTACTGACTGAATGAAAGGAGCTGGCATCTCACTCTCTTTGAATCTTCTTTATCATGCTAGGATTAACAGGAAAAAGCAAAAAATTTCAGAATTGCACCGTGCAATGTGGAGATATTACTGTTTGTGCATTTACAATATTCATTGATTTTTGCCATTGAAAAACATGTTTTTCATATACCAGAAATGTTTGAAGCTACTGACTGAATGAAAGGAGCTGGCATCTCACTCTCTTTGAATCTTCTTTATCATGCTAGGATTAACAGGAAAAAGCTAAAAATTTCAGAATTGCACCGTGCAA
Source organism: Phyllobates terribilis (assembly GCF_046119375.1). NCBI lineage: Eukaryota > Metazoa > Chordata > Amphibia > Anura > Dendrobatidae > Phyllobates > Phyllobates terribilis. The sequence goes on from NW_027371587.1 coordinate 23,172, forward strand.
TGTGGAGATATTACTGTTTGTGCATTTACAATATTCATTGATTTTTGCCATTGAAAAACGTTACCAGAAATGTTTGAAGCTACTGACTGAATGAAAGGAGCTGGCATCTCACTCTCTTTGAATCTTCTTTATCATGCTAGGATTAACAGGAAAAAGCTAAAAATTTCAGAATTGCACCGTGCAATGTGGAGATATTACTGTTTGTGCATTTACAATATTCATTGATTTTTGCCATTGAAAAACTTGTTTTTAAATATACCAGAAATGTTTGAAGCTACTGACTGAATGAAAGGAGCTGGCATCTCACTCTCTTTGAATCTTCTTTATCATGCTAGGATTAACAGGAAAAAGCTAAAAATTTCAGAATTGCACCGTGCAATGTGGAGATATTACTGTTTGTGCATTTACAATATTCATTGATTTTTGCCATTGAAAAACGTCCAGAAATGTTTGAAGCTACTGACTGAATGAAAGGAGCTGGCATCTCACTCTCTTTGAATCTTCTTTATCATGCTAGGATTAACAGGAAAAAGCTAAAAATTTCAGAATTGCACCGTGCAATGTGGAGATATTACTGTTTGTGCATTTACAATATTCATTGATTTTTGCCATTGAAAAACATGTTTTTCATATACCAGAAATGTTTGAAGCTACTGACTGAATGAAAGGAGCTGGCATCTCACTCTCTTTGAATCTTCTTTATCATGCTAGGATTAACAGGAAAAAGCTAAAAATTTCAGAATTGCACCGTGCAATGTGGAGATATTACTGTTTGTGCATTTACAATATTCATTGATTTTTGCCATTGAAAAACATGTTTTCATATACCAGAAATGTTTGAAGCTACTGACTGAATGAAAGGAGCTGGCATCTCACTCTCTTTGAATCTTCTTTATCATGCTAGGATTAACAGGAAAAGCTAAAAATTTCAGAATTGCACCGTGCAATGTGGAGATATTACTGTTTGTGCATTTACAATATTCATTGATTTTTGCCATTGAAAAACATGTTTTTCATATACCAGAAATGTTTGAAGCTACTGACTGAATGAAAGGAGCTGGCATCTCACTCTCTTTGAATCTTCTTTATCATGCTAGGATTAACAGGAAAAAGCTAAAAATTTCAGAATTGCACCGTGCAATGTGGAGATATTACTGTTTGTGCATTTACAATATTCATTGATTTTTGCCATTGAAAAACATGTTTTTCATATACCAGAAATGTTTGAAGCTACTGACTGAATGAAAGGAGCTGGCATCTCACTCTCTTTGAATCTTCTTTATCATGCTAGGATTAACAGGAAAAAGCTAAAAATTTCAGAATTGCACCGTGCAATGTGGAGATATTACTGTTTGTGCATTTACAATATTCATTGATTTTTGCCATTGAAAAACATGTTTTTCATATACCAGAAATGTTTGAAGCTACTGACTGAATGAAAGGAGCTGGCATCTCACTCTCTTTGAATCTTCTTTATCATGCTAGGATTAACAGGAAAAAGCTAAAAATTTCAGAATTGCACCGTGCAATGTGGAGATATTACTGTTTGTGCATTTACAATATTCATTGATTTTTGCCATTGAAAAACATGTTTTCATATACCAGAAATGTTTGAAGCTACTGACTGAATGAAAGGAGCTGGCATCTCACTCTCTTTGAATCTTCTTTATCATGCTAGGATTAACAGGAAAAAGCTAAAAATTTCAGAATTGCACCGTGCAATGTGGAGATATTACTGTTTGTGCATTTACAATATTCATTGATTTTTGCCATTGAAAAACGTCCAGAAATGTTTGAAGCTACTGACTGAATGAAAGGAGCTGGCATCTCACTCTCTTTGAATCTTCTTTATCATGCTAGGATTAACAGGAAAAAGCTAAAAATTTCAGAATTGCACCGTGCAATGTGGAGATATTACTGTTTGTGCATTTACAATATTCATTGATTTTTGCCATTGAAAAACATGTTTTTCATATACCAGAAATGTTTGAAGCTACTGACTGAATGAAAGGAGCTGGCATCTCACTCTCTTTGAATCTTCTTTATCATGCTAGGATTAACAGGAAAAAGCTAAAAATTTCAGAATTGCACCGTGCAATGTGGAGATATTACTGTTTGTGCATTTACAATATTCATTGATTTTTGCCATTGAAAAACATGTTTTTCATATACCAGAAATGTTTGAAGCTACTGACTGAATGAAAGGAGCTGGCATCTCACTCTCTTTGAATCTTCTTTATCATGCTAGGATTAACAGGAAAAAGCTAAAAATTTCAGAATTGCACCGTGCAATGTGGAGATATTACTGTTTGTGCATTTACAATATTCATTGATTTTTGCCATTGAAAAACATGTTTTTCATATAACCAGAAATGTTTGAAGCTACTGACTGAATGAAAGGAGCTGGCATCTCACTCTAATTACTGTTTGTGCATTTACAATATTCATTGATTTTTGCCATTGAAAAACGTTCCAGAAATGTTTGAAGCTACTGACTGAATGAAAGGAGCTGC
>NW_027371588.1:0-25665 GCF_046119375.1 Phyllobates terribilis
TCCTGTTAATCCTAGCATGATAAAGAAGATTCAAAGAGAGTGAGATGCCAGCTCCTTTCATTCAGTCAGTAGCTTCAAACATTTCTGGTATATGAAAAAACATGTTTTTCAATGGCAAAAATCAATGAATATTGTAAATGCACAAACAGTAATATCTCCACATTGCAAGGTGCAATTCTGAAATTTTTGCTTTTTCCTGCTAATCCTAGCATGATAAAGAAGATTCAAAGAGAGTGAGATGCCAGCTCCTTTCATTCAGTCAGTAGCTTCAAACATTTCTGGTATATGAAAAACATGTTTTTCAATGGCAAAAATCAATGAATATTGTAAATGCACAAACAGTAATATCTCCACATTGCACGGTGCAATTCTGAAATTTTTAGCTTTTTCCTGTTAATCCTAGCATGATAAAGAAGATTCAAAGAGAGTGAGATGCCAGCTCCTTTCATTCAGTCAGTAGCTTCAAACATTTCTGGTATATGAAAAACATGTTTTTCAATGGCAAAAATCAATGAATATTGTAAATGCACAAACAGTAATATCTCCACATTGCACGGTGAAATTCTGAAATTTTTAGCTTTTTCCTGTTAATCCTAGCATGATAAAGAAGATTCAAAGAGAGTGAGATGCCAGCTCCTTTCATTCAGTCAGTAGCTTCAAACATTTCTGGTATATGAAAAACATGTTTTTCAATGGCAAAAATCAATGAATATTGTAAATGCACAAACAGTAATATCTCCACATTGCAAGGTGCAATTCTGAAATTTTTTGCTTTTTCCTGCTAATCCTAGCATGATAAAGAAGATTCAAAGAGAGTGAGATGCCAGCTCCTTTCATTCAGTCAGTAGCTTCAAACATTTCTGGTATATGAAAAACATGTTTTTCAATGGCAAAAATCGATGAATATTGTAAATGCACAAACAGTAATATCTCCACATTGCAAGGTGCAATTCTGAAATTTTTTGCTTTTTCCTGTTAATCCTAGCATGATAAAGAAGATTCAAAGAGAGTGAGATGCCAGCTCCTTTCATTCAGTCAGTAGCTTCAAACATTTCTGGTATATGAAAAACATGTTTTTCAATGGCAAAAATCAATGAATATTGTAAATGCACAAACAGTAATATCTCCACATTGCAAGGTGCAATTCTGAAATTTTTTGCTTTTTCCTGCTAATCCTAGCATGATAAAGAAGATTCAAAGAGAGTGAGATGCCAGCTCCTTTCATTCAGTCAGTAGCTTCAAACATTTCTGGTATATGAAAAACATGTTTTTCAATGGCAAAAATCAATGAATATTGTAAATGCACAAACAGTAATATCTCCACATTGCACGGTGCAATTCTGAAATTTTTAGCTTTTTCCTGTTAATCCTAGCATGATAAAGAAGATTCAAAGAGAGTGAGATGCCAGCTCCTTTCATTCAGTCAGTAGCTTCAAACATTTCTGGTATATGAAAAACATGTTTTTCAATGGCAAAAATCAATGAATATTGTAAATGCACAAACAGTAATATCTCCACATTGCACGGTGCAATTCTGAAATTTTTAGCTTTTTCCTGTTAATCCTAGCATGATAAAGAAGATTCAAAGAGAGTGAGATGCCAGCTCCTTTCATTCAGTCAGTAGCTTCAAACATTTCTGGTATATGAAAAACATGTTTTTCAATGGCAAAAATCAATGAATATTGTAAATGCACAAACAGTAATATCTCCACATTGCAAGGTGCAATTCTGAAATTTTTTGCTTTTTCCTGTTAATCCTAGCATGATAAAGAAGATTCAAAGAGAGTGAGATGCCCGCTCCTTTCATTCAGTCAGTAGCTTCAAACATTTCTGGTATATGAAAAACATGTTTTTCAATGGCAAAAATCAATGAATATTGTAAATGCACAAACAGTAATATCTCCACATTGCAAGGTGCAATTCTGAAATTTTTTGCTTTTTCCTGCTAATCCTAGCATGATAAAGAAGATTCAAAGAGAGTGAGATGCCAGCTCCTTTCATTCAGTCAGTAGCTTCAAACATTTCTGGTATATGAAAAACATGTTTTTCAATGGCAAAAATCAATGAATATTGTAAATGCACAAACAGTAATATCTCCACATTGCACGGTGCAATTCTGAAATTTTTAGCTTTTTCCTGTTAATCCTAGCATGATAAAGAAGATTCAAAGAGAGTGAGAGCCAGCTCCTTTCATTCAGTCAGTAGCTTCAAACATTTCTGGTATATGAAAAACATGTTTTTCAATGGCAAAAATCAATGAATATTGTAAATGCACAAACAGTAATATCTCCACATTGCAAGGTGCAATTCTGAAATTTTTTGCTTTTTCCTGCTAATCCTAGCATGATAAAGAAGATTCAAAGAGAGTGAGATGCCAGCTCCTTTCATTCAGTCAGTAGCTTCAAACATTTCTGGTATATGAAAAACATGTTTTTCAATGGCAAAAATCAATGAATATTGTAAATGCACAAACAGTAATATCTCCACATTGCACGGTGCAATTCTGAAATTTTTAGCTTTTTCCTGTTAATCCTAGCATGATAAAGAAGATTCAAAGAGAGTGAGATGCCAGCTCCTTTCATTCAGTCAGTAGCTTCAAACATTTCTGGTATATGAAAAACATGTTTTTCAATGGCAAAAATCAATGAATATTGTAAATGCACAAACAGTAATATCTCCACATTGCAAGGTGCAATTCTGAAATTTTTTGCTTTTTCCTGTTAATCCTAGCATGATAAAGAAGATTCAAAGAGAGTGAGATGCCAGCTCCTTTCATTCAGTCAGTAGCTTCAAACATTTCTGGTATATGAAAAACATGTTTTTCAATGGCAAAAATCAATGAATATTGTAAATGCACAAACAGTAATATCTCCACATTGCAAGGTGCAATTCTGAAATTTTTTGCTTTTTCCTGCTAATCCTAGCATGATAAAGAAGATTCAAAGAGAGTGAGATGCCAGCTCCTTTCATTCAGTCAGTAGCTTCAAACATTTCTGGTATATGAAAAACATGTTTTTCAATGGCAAAAATCAATGAATATTGTAAATGCACAAACCGTAATATCTCCACATTGCACGGTGCAATTCTGAAATTTTTAGCTTTTTCCTGTTAATCCTAGCATGATAAAGAAGATTCAAAGAGAGTGAGATGCCAGCTCCTTTCATTCAGTCAGTAGCTTCAAACATTTCTGGTATATGAAAAACGTTTTTCAATGGCAAAAATCAATGAATATTGTAAATGCACAAACAGTAATATCTCCACATTGCAAGGTGCAATTTTGAAATTTTTTGCTTTTTCCTGCTAATCCTAGCATGATAAAGAAGATTCAAAGAGAGTGAGATGCCAGCTCCTTTCATTCAGTCAGTAGCTTCAAACATTTCTGGTATATGAAAAACATGTTTTTCAATGGCAAAAATCAATGAATATTGTAAATGCACAAACAGTAATATCTCCACATTGCACGGTGCAATTCTGAAATTTTTAGCTTTTTCCTGTTAATCCTAGCATGATAAAGAAGATTCAAAGAGAGTGAGATGCCAGCTCCTTTCATTCAGTCAGTAGCTTCAAACATTTCTGGTATATGAAAAACATGTTTTTCAATGGCAAAAATCAATGAATATTGTAAATGCACAAACAGTAATATCTCCACATTGCAAGGTGCAATTCTGAAATTTTTTGCTTTTTCCTGTTAATCCTAGCATGATAAAGAAGATTCAAAGAGAGTGAGATGCCAGCTCCTTTCATTCAGTCAGTAGCTTCAAACATTTCTGGTATATGAAAAACATGTTTTTCAATGGCAAAAATCAATGAATATTGTAAATGCACAAACAGTAATATCTCCACATTGCAAGGTGCAATTCTGAAATTTTTTGCTTTTTCCTGCTAATCCTAGCATGATAAAGAAGATTCAAAGAGAGTGAGATGCCAGCTCCTTTCATTCAGTCAGTAGCTTCAAACATTTCTGGTATATGAAAAACATGTTTTTCAATGGCAAAAATCAATGAATATTGTAAATGCACAAACAGTAATATCTCCACATTGCACGGTGCAATTCTGAAATTTTTAGCTTTTTCCTGTTAATCCTAGCATGATAAAGAAGATTCAAAGAGAGTGAGATGCCAGCTCCTTTCATTCAGTCAGTAGCTTCAAACATTTCTGGTATATGAAAAACATGTTTTTCAATGGCAAAAATCAATGAATATTGTAAATGCACAAACAGTAATATCTCCACATTGCAAGGTGCAATTCTGAAATTTTTTGCTTTTTCCTGCTAATCCTAGCATGATAAAGAAGATTCAAAGAGAGTGAGATGCCAGCTCCTTTCATTCAGTCAGTAGCTTCAAACATTTCTGGTATATGAAAAACATGTTTTTCAATGGCAAAAATCAATGAATATTGTAAATGCACAAACAGTAATATCTCCACATTGCACGGTGCAATTCTGAAATTTTTAGCTTTTTCCTGTTAATCCTAGCATGATAAAGAAGATTCAAAGAGAGTGAGATGCCAGCTCCTTTCATTCAGTCAGTAGCTTCAAACATTTCTGGTATATGAAAAACATGTTTTTCAATGGCAAAAATCAATGAATATTGTAAATGCACAAACAGTAATATCTCCACATTGCACAGTGCAATTCTGAAATTTTTAGCTTTTTCCTGTTAATCCTAGCATGATAAAGAAGATTCAAAGAGAGTGAGATGCCAGCTCCTTTCATTCAGTCAGTAGCTTCAAACATTTCTGGTATATGAAAAACATGTTTTTCAATGGCAAAAATCAATGAATATTGTAAATGCACAAACAGAAATATCTCCACATTGCACGGTGCAATTCTGAAATTTTTAGCTTTTTCCTGTTAATCCTAGCATGATAAAGAAGATTCAAAGAGAGTGAGATGCCAGCTCCTTTCATTCAGTCAGTAGCTTCAAACATTTCTGGTATATGAAAAACATGTTTTTCAATGGCAAAAATCAATGAATATTGTAAATGCACAAACAGTAATATCTCCACATTGCAAGGTGCAATTCTGAAATTTTTTGCTTTTTCCTGCTAATCCTAGCATGATAAAGAAGATTCAAAGAGAGTGAGATGCCAGCTCCTTTCATTCAGTCAGTAGCTTCAAACATTTCTGGTATATGAAAAACATGTTTTTCAATGGCAAAAATCAATGAATATTGTAAATGCACAAACAGTAATATCTCCACATTGCACGGTGCAATTCTGAAATTTTTAGCTTTTTCCTGTTAATCCTAGCATGATAAAGAAGATTCAAAGAGAGTGAGATGCCAGCTCCTTTCATTCAGTCAGTAGCTTCAAACATTTCTGGTATATGAAAAACATGTTTTTCAATGGCAAAAATCAATGAATATTGTAAATGCACAAACAGTAATATCTCCACATTGCAAGGTGCAATTCTGAAATTTTTTGCTTTTTCCTGCTAATCCTAGCATGATAAAGAAGATTCAAAGAGAGTGAGATGCCAGCTCCTTTCATTCAGTCAGTAGCTTCAAACATTTCTGGTATATGAAAAACATGTTTTTCAATGGCAAAAATCAATGAATATTGTAAATGCACAAACAGTAATATCTCCACATTGCACGGTGCAATTCTGAAATTTTTAGCTTTTTCCTGTTAATCCTAGCATGATAAAGAAGATTCAAAGAGAGTGAGATGCCAGCTCCTTTCATTCAGTCAGTAGCTTCAAACATTTCTGGTATATGAAAAACATGTTTTTCAATGGCAAAAATCAATGAATATTGTAAATGCACAAACAGTAATATCTCCACATTGCAAGGTGCAATTCTGAAATTTTTAGCTTTTTCCTGTTAATCCTAGCATGATAAAGAAGATTCAAAGAGAGTGAGATGCCAGCTCCTTTCATTCAGTCAGTAGCTTCAAACATTTCTGGTATATGAAAAACATGTTTTTTAATGGCAAAAATCAATGAATATTGTAAATGCACAAACAGTAATATCTCCACATTGCACGGTGCAATTCTGAAATTTTTAGCTTTTTCCTGTTAATCCTAGCATGATAAAGAAGATTCAAAGAGTGAGATGCCAGCTCCTTTCATTCAGTCAGTAGCTTCAAACATTTCTGGTATATGAAAAACATGTTTTTCAATGGCAAAAATCAATGAATATTGTAAATGCACAAACAGTAATATCTCCACATTGCAAGGTGCAATTCTGAAATTTTTTGCTTTTTCCTGCTAATCCTAGCATGATAAAGAAGATTCAAAGAGAGTGAGATGCCAGCTCCTTTCATTCAGTCAGTAGCTTCAAACATTTCTGGTATATGAAAAACATGTTTTTCAATGGCAAAAATCAATGAATATTGTAAATGCACAAACAGTAATATCTCCACATTGCACGGTGCAATTCTGAAATTTTTAGCTTTTTCCTGTTAATCCTAGCATGATAAAGAAGATTCAAAGAGAGTGAGATGCCAGCTCCTTTCATTCAGTCAGTAGCTTCAAACATTTCTGGTATATGAAAAACATGTTTTTCAATGGCAAAAATCAATGAATATTGTAAATGCACAAACAGTAATATCTCCACATTGCAAGGTGCAATTCTGAAATTTTTTGCTTTTTCCTGCTAATCCTAGCATGATAAAGAAGATTCAAAGAGAGTGAGATGCCAGCTCCTTTCATTCAGTCAGTAGCTTCAAACATTTCTGGTATATGAAAAACATGTTTTTCAATGGCAAAAATCAATGAATATTGTAAATGCACAAACAGTAATATCTCCACATTGCACGGTGCAATTCTGAAATTTTTAGCTTTTTCCTGTTAATCCTAGCATGATAAAGAAGATTCAAAGAGAGTGAGATGCCAGCTCCTTTCATTCAGTCAGTAGCTTCAAACATTTCTGGTATATGAAAAACATGTTTTTCAATGGCAAAAATCAATGAATATTGTAAATGCACAAACAGTAATATCTCCACATTGCACGGTGCAATTCTGAAATTTTTAGCTTTTTCCTGTTAATCCTAGCATGATAAAGAAGATTCAAAGAGAGTGAGATGCCAGCTCCTTTCATTCAGTCAGTAGCTTCAAACATTTCTGGTATATGAAAAACATGTTTTTCAATGGCAAAAATCAATGAATATTGTAAATGCACAAACAGTAATATCTCCACATTGCAAGGTGCAATTCTGAAATTTTTTGCTTTTTCCTGCTAATCCTAGCATGATAAAGAAGATTCAAAGAGAGTGAGATGCCAGCTCCTTTCATTCAGTCAGTAGCTTCAAACATTTCTGGTATATGAAAAACATGTTTTTCAATGGCAAAAATCAATGAATATTGTAAATGCACAAACAGTAATATCTCCACATTGCAAGGTGCAATTCTGAAATTTTTTGCTTTTTCCTGTTAATCCTAGCATGATAAAGAAGATTCAAAGAGAGTGAGATGCCAGCTCCTTTCATTCAGTCAGTAGCTTCAAACATTTCTGGTATATGAAAAACATGTTTTTCAATGGCAAAAATCAATGAATATTGTAAATGCACAAACAGTAATATCTCCACATTGCAAGGTGCAATTCTGAAATTTTTTGCTTTTTCCTGCTAATCCTAGCATGATAAAGAAGATTCAAAGAGAGTGAGATGCCAGCTCCTTTCATTCAGTCAGTAGCTTCAAACATTTCTGGTATATGAAAAACATGTTTTTCAATGGCAAAAATCAATGAATATTGTAAATGCACAAACAGTAATATCTCCACATTGCAAGGTGCAATTCTGAAATTTTTTGCTTTTTCCTGCTAATCCTAGCATGATAAAGAAGATTCAAAGAGAGTGAGATGCCAGCTCCTTTCATTCAGTCAGTAGCTTCAAACATTTCTGGTATATGAAAAACATGTTTTTCAATGGCAAAAATCAATGAATATTGTAAATGCACAAACAGTAATATCTCCACATTGCACGGTGCAATTCTGAAATTTTTAGCTTTTTCCTGTTAATCCTAGCATGATAAAGAAGATTCAAAGAGAGTGAGATGCCAGCTCCTTTCATTCAGTCAGTAGCTTCAAACATTTCTGGTATATGAAAAACATGTTTTTCAATGGCAAAAATCAATGAATATTGTAAATGCACAAACAGTAATATCTCCACATTGCAAGGTGCAATTCTGAAATTTTTTGCTTTTTCCTGCTAATCCTAGCATGATAAAGAAGATTCAAAGAGAGTGAGATGCCAGCTCCTTTCATTCAGTCAGTAGCTTCAAACATTTCTGGTATATGAAAAACATGTTTTTCAATGGCAAAAATCAATGAATATTGTAAATGCACAAACAGTAATATCTCCACATTGCACGGTGCAATTCTGAAATTTTTAGCTTTTTCCTGTTAATCCTAGCATGATAAAGAAGATTCAAAGAGAGTGAGATGCCAGCTCCTTTCATTCAGTCAGTAGCTTCAAACATTTCTGGTATATGAAAAACATGTTTTTCAATGGCAAAAATCAATGAATATTGTAAATGCACAAACAGTAATATCTCCACATTGCAAGGTGCAATTCTGAAATTTTTAGCTTTTTCCTGTTAATCCTAGCATGATAAAGAAGATTCAAAGAGAGTGAGATGCCAGCTCCTTTCATTCAGTCAGTAGCTTCAAACATTTCTGGTATATGAAAAACATGTTTTTTAATGGCAAAAATCAATGAATATTGTAAATGCACAAACAGTAATATCTCCACATTGCACGGTGCAATTCTGAAATTTTTAGCTTTTTCCTGTTAATCCTAGCATGATAAAGAAGATTCAAAGAGTGAGATGCCAGCTCCTTTCATTCAGTCAGTAGCTTCAAACATTTCTGGTATATGAAAAACATGTTTTTCAATGGCAAAAATCAATGAATATTGTAAATGCACAAACAGTAATATCTCCACATTGCAAGGTGCAATTCTGAAATTTTTTGCTTTTTCCTGCTAATCCTAGCATGATAAAGAAGATTCAAAGAGAGTGAGATGCCAGCTCCTTTCATTCAGTCAGTAGCTTCAAACATTTCTGGTATATGAAAAACATGTTTTTCAATGGCAAAAATCAATGAATATTGTAAATGCACAAACAGTAATATCTCCACATTGCACGGTGCAATTCTGAAATTTTTAGCTTTTTCCTGTTAATCCTAGCATGATAAAGAAGATTCAAAGAGAGTGAGATGCCAGCTCCTTTCATTCAGTCAGTAGCTTCAAACATTTCTGGTATATGAAAAACATGTTTTTCAATGGCAAAAATCAATGAATATTGTAAATGCACAAACAGTAATATCTCCACATTGCAAGGTGCAATTCTGAAATTTTTTGCTTTTTCCTGCTAATCCTAGCATGATAAAGAAGATTCAAAGAGAGTGAGATGCCAGCTCCTTTCATTCAGTCAGTAGCTTCAAACATTTCTGGTATATGAAAAACATGTTTTTCAATGGCAAAAATCAATGAATATTGTAAATGCACAAACAGTAATATCTCCACATTGCACGGTGCAATTCTGAAATTTTTAGCTTTTTCCTGTTAATCCTAGCATGATAAAGAAGATTCAAAGAGAGTGAGATGCCAGCTCCTTTCATTCAGTCAGTAGCTTCAAACATTTCTGGTATATGAAAAACATGTTTTTCAATGGCAAAAATCAATGAATATTGTAAATGCACAAACAGTAATATCTCCACATTGCACGGTGCAATTCTGAAATTTTTAGCTTTTTCCTGTTAATCCTAGCATGATAAAGAAGATTCAAAGAGAGTGAGATGCCAGCTCCTTTCATTCAGTCAGTAGCTTCAAACATTTCTGGTATATGAAAAACATGTTTTTCAATGGCAAAAATCAATGAATATTGTAAATGCACAAACAGTAATATCTCCACATTGCAAGGTGCAATTCTGAAATTTTTTGCTTTTTCCTGCTAATCCTAGCATGATAAAGAAGATTCAAAGAGAGTGAGATGCCAGCTCCTTTCATTCAGTCAGTAGCTTCAAACATTTCTGGTATATGAAAAACATGTTTTTCAATGGCAAAAATCAATGAATATTGTAAATGCACAAACAGTAATATCTCCACATTGCAAGGTGCAATTCTGAAATTTTTTGCTTTTTCCTGTTAATCCTAGCATGATAAAGAAGATTCAAAGAGAGTGAGATGCCAGCTCCTTTCATTCAGTCAGTAGCTTCAAACATTTCTGGTATATGAAAAACATGTTTTTCAATGGCAAAAATCAATGAATATTGTAAATGCACAAACAGTAATATCTCCACATTGCAAGGTGCAATTCTGAAATTTTTTGCTTTTTCCTGCTAATCCTAGCATGATAAAGAAGATTCAAAGAGAGTGAGATGCCAGCTCCTTTCATTCAGTCAGTAGCTTCAAACATTTCTGGTATATGAAAAACATGTTTTTCAATGGCAAAAATCAATGAATATTGTAAATGCACAAACAGTAATATCTCCACATTGCAAGGTGCAATTCTGAAATTTTTTGCTTTTTCCTGCTAATCCTAGCATGATAAAGAAGATTCAAAGAGAGTGAGATGCCAGCTCCTTTCATTCAGTCAGTAGCTTCAAACATTTCTGGTATATGAAAAACATGTTTTTCAATGGCAAAAATCAATGAATATTGTAAATGCACAAACAGTAATATCTCCACATTGCACGGTGCAATTCTGAAATTTTTAGCTTTTTCCTGTTAATCCTAGCATGATAAAGAAGATTCAAAGAGAGTGAGATGCCAGCTCCTTTCATTCAGTCAGTAGCTTCAAACATTTCTGGTATATGAAAAACATGTTTTTCAATGGCAAAAATCAATGAATATTGTAAATGCACAAACAGTAATATCTCCACATTGCACGGTGCAATTCTGAAATTTTTAGCTTTTTCCTGTTAATCCTAGCATGATAAAGAAGATTCAAAGAGAGTGAGATGCCAGCTCCTTTCATTCAGTCAGTAGCTTCAAACATTTCTGGTATATGAAAAACATGTTTTTCAATGGCAAAAATCAATGAATATTGTAAATGCACAAACAGTAATATCTCCACATTGCAAGGTGCAATTCTGAAATTTTTTGCTTTTTCCTGTTAATCCTAGCATGATAAAGAAGATTCAAAGAGAGTGAGATGCCAGCTCCTTTCATTCAGTCAGTAGCTTCAAACATTTCTGGTATATGAAAAACATGTTTTTCAATGGCAAAAATCAATGAATATTGTAAATGCACAAACAGTAATATCTCCACATTGCAAGGTGCAATTCTGAAATTTTTTGCTTTTTCCTGCTAATCCTAGCATGATAAAGAAGATTCAAAGAGAGTGAGATGCCAGCTCCTTTCATTCAGTCAGTAGCTTCAAACATTTCTGGTATATGAAAAACATGTTTTTCAATGGCAAAAATCAATGAATATTGTAAATGCACAAACAGTAATATCTCCACATTGCACGGTGCAATTCTGAAATTTTTAGCTTTTTCCTGTTAATCCTAGCATGATAAAGAAGATTCAAAGAGAGTGAGATGCCAGCTCCTTTCATTCAGTCAGTAGCTTCAAACATTTCTGGTATATGAAAAACATGTTTTTCAATGGCAAAAATCAATGAATATTGTAAATGCACAAACAGTAATATCTCCACATTGCACGGTGCAATTCTGAAATTTTTAGCTTTTTCCTGTTAATCCTAGCATGATAAAGAAGATTCAAAGAGAGTGAGATGCCAGCTCCTTTCATTCAGTCAGTAGCTTCAAACATTTCTGGTATATGAAAAACATGTTTTTCAATGGCAAAAATCAATGAATATTGTAAATGCACAAACAGTAATATCTCCACATTGCAAGGTGCAATTCTGAAATTTTTTGCTTTTTCCTGCTAATCCTAGCATGATAAAGAAGATTCAAAGAGAGTGAGATGCCAGCTCCTTTCATTCAGTCAGTAGCTTCAAACATTTCTGGTATATGAAAAACATGTTTTTCAATGGCAAAAATCAATGAATATTGTAAATGCACAAACAGTAATATCTCCACATTGCAAGGTGCAATTCTGAAATTTTTTGCTTTTTCCTGTTAATCCTAGCATGATAAAGAAGATTCAAAGAGAGTGAGATGCCAGCTCCTTTCATTCAGTCAGTAGCTTCAAACATTTCTGGTATATGAAAAACATGTTTTTCAATGGCAAAAATCAATGAATATTGTAAATGCACAAACAGTAATATCTCCACATTGCAAGGTGCAATTCTGAAATTTTTTGCTTTTTCCTGCTAATCCTAGCATGATAAAGAAGATTCAAAGAGAGTGAGATGCCAGCTCCTTTCATTCAGTCAGTAGCTTCAAACATTTCTGGTATATGAAAAACATGTTTTTCAATGGCAAAAATCAATGAATATTGTAAATGCACAAACAGTAATATCTCCACATTGCACGGTGCAATTCTGAAATTTTTAGCTTTTTCCTGTTAATCCTAGCATGATAAAGAAGATTCAAAGAGAGTGAGATGCCAGCTCCTTTCATTCAGTCAGTAGCTTCAAACATTTCTGGTATATGAAAAACATGTTTTTCAATGGCAAAAATCAATGAATATTGTAAATGCACAAACAGTAATATCTCCACATTGCACGGTGCAATTCTGAAATTTTTAGCTTTTTCCTGTTAATCCTAGCATGATAAAGAAGATTCAAAGAGAGTGAGATGCCAGCTCCTTTCATTCAGTCAGTAGCTTCAAACATTTCTGGTATATGAAAAACATGTTTTTCAATGGCAAAAATCAATGAATATTGTAAATGCACAAACAGTAATATCTCCACATTGCAAGGTGCAATTCTGAAATTTTTTGCTTTTTCCTGTTAATCCTAGCATGATAAAGAAGATTCAAAGAGAGTGAGATGCCAGCTCCTTTCATTCAGTCAGTAGCTTCAAACATTTCTGGTATATGAAAAACATGTTTTTCAATGGCAAAAATCAATGAATATTGTAAATGCACAAACAGTAATATCTCCACATTGCAAGGTGCAATTCTGAAATTTTTTGCTTTTTCCTGCTAATCCTAGCATGATAAAGAAGATTCAAAGAGAGTGAGATGCCAGCTCCTTTCATTCAGTCAGTAGCTTCAAACATTTCTGGTATATGAAAAACATGTTTTTCAATGGCAAAAATCAATGAATATTGTAAATGCACAAACAGTAATATCTCCACATTGCACGGTGCAATTCTGAAATTTTTAGCTTTTTCCTGTTAATCCTAGCATGATAAAGAAGATTCAAAGAGGGTGAGATGCCAGCTCCTTTCATTCAGTCAGTAGCTTCAAACATTTCTGGTATATGAAAAACATGTTTTTCAATGGCAAAAATCAATGAATATTGTAAATGCACAAACAGTAATATCTCCACATTGCAAGGTGCAATTCTGAAATTTTTTGCTTTTTCCTGCTAATCCTAGCATGATAAAGAAGATTCAAAGAGAGTGAGATGCCAGCTCCTTTCATTCAGTCAGTAGCTTCAAACATTTCTGGTATATGAAAAACATGTTTTTCAATGGCAAAAATCAATGAATATTGTAAATGCACAAACAGTAATATCTCCACATTGCACGGTGCAATTCTGAAATTTTTAGCTTTTTCCTGTTAATCCTAGCATGATAAAGAAGATTCAAAGAGAGTGAGATGCCAGCTCCTTTCATTCAGTCAGTAGCTTCAAACATTTCTGGTATATGAAAAACATGTTTTTCAATGGCAAAAATCAATGAATATTGTAAATGCACAAACAGTAATATCTCCACATTGCAAGGTGCAATTCTGAAATTTTTTGCTTTTTCCTGTTAATCCTAGCATGATAAAGAAGATTCAAAGAGAGTGAGATGCCAGCTCCTTTCATTCAGTCAGTAGCTTCAAACATTTCTGGTATATGAAAAACATGTTTTTCAATGGCAAAAATCAATGAATATTGTAAATGCACAAACAGTAATATCTCCACATTGCAAGGTGCAATTCTGAAATTTTTTGCTTTTTCCTGCTAATCCTAGCATGATAAAGAAGATTCAAAGAGAGTGAGATTTAGACGCTGAAAAAGCTTTCGACAGGTTAAATTGGCTATACCTTAAACTCACCCTTATTAAATTCGGTTTTGATAACAAATTTCTCTCTTCAATTATGGCCCTCTATTCTAACCCCCAAGCAAAAATTTATGTTAACAATTATCTCTCAAATCCAATCCCTATCACAAATGGTACTAGACAGGGTTGCCCACTTTCCCCCCTTCTCTTTGTCCTGGCTATGGAGCCTTTGGCACAGAGGATTAGAGAAAATACTGACATTAGGGGGATTTCTACCCCATCTCGAGAATTTAAAATTGGCCTCTTTGCAGATGATGTTATGCTTTCCTTGCTGGACCCAGTAAATTCGGTTGCGGAAGTTTCGAAGGTTCTAGAACTATTCTCTCAGATTTCTTATTTTAAGATCAATAATGAGAAGTCTAAACTTTTAAACATTAATCTGGACCGTCAGACGAGAGAGGTTTTACACTCGAGATTTTCCTTCGGTTTGGCTAAACGCAATCTGACTTATTTGGGGATCAGTATTGGTAAAACTATTAACTCAACAATTTCTGACAACCTGGTTCTGATTGAGAATATCGTCCGTGGAGATTTGATGGAATTTTTGAAAAGAGATTTGTCATGGTGGGGTAGAGTCCTCTCTATTAAGATGTTTGTTCTACCCAAAATCTTGTATTTTTTCCGCAACTTACCTTTAACTATTTCTCACATCTTTATTCAAAAAATTCAAAATCAGATTAATTCCTATGTCTGGGATAATAAACGTGCGAGGATATCTGCAGATATATTGTACAAGAATAAGTGCAACGGAGGTCTGAGCCACCCTAATATTTCCGCTTACTATTTGGCAAACCTCATCAAACAGAGCAGTAATTGGTTTAATTCTGACAGTCCCCCAGCTTGGATGACTCTGGAGACCTTCTTAAATAATGGTTCTTCTCCCCGTGAATTGTTACTTAGGCATCTCTTTAAACAGTGCACTCATGATTCTTCCCATCCTATTTTCCAGGCGATTATTGACGCCTGGAAAAAAATCGCCAAAAGAAAGAAAAAGAGTCCCCTAAGAGATTCTGATAGGGATAAGTTTTCTTTTGTCAAAAACTTTCCAATTGGTTTTGTTGCTGATCTGTATAACTCTTCCATTCCAGATCAGTGGGACAATAAAGGGTTAAGGAAAATTGGAGACTTCTATGAAGCTTCTGCCTTTATTCCTTTCCAAACTCTTAAAAAAAGATTCAACTTACCTTCCTCTGATTTCTTTTTATACTCTCATTTAAAGAGTATTATTCTGGAATTTATTTCTGGTAAACTTATTGTTTCTGAAACCTCGGTGAACCTGTTAAGCAACCCATCCCACAAAATTTTTTGGAGCCTGAGACACATATATAACAGCTTCAATAATGATCTTTCCTTCCAAAAACACCTCTACATGATACGCTGGGAAAAAGATCTAAAACTCAATTTCCAATCCGATCAATGGGAGAGTGCTGTTCTTTTTTCTCAGGCCTCTAATATATCTATGCCCTTACAAGAGGCTTACTTCAAAATTCTAACCAGATGGTATTACACTCCAATCAGGCTTCACCATATAAAGCCCAGCAACTCTCCCCTTTGTTGGAGGGAGTGCGGCCTTAGGGGAGATCTTTTACATCTCTTTTGGAGCTGCCCTAAAATCCGGAATCTATGGGCTCAGATCTCTTCTTTGGTAGATGACCTTTTAGGCAGACCTGTAGTATTGACCCCTCAAATGGCTTTACTATCCTTAGATCTTGAACCATATAAGTCGTTTGAAAGATCTTTGGTGATTCACTTATTTTCAGTGTGTAAGAACGCATTGGCTTTTTATTGGAGAAAGTCATATGTCCCCACTTTGGAGGACTTAGTTGATAAGATGAATCTCCATAGAATATTTGAACTCAGATTTGCCCTTATCAACAATAATTTACTTAAATTTTCTAGGAAGTGGGATATTTGGCTCACTAAATTCCCTCATCCCTCTCATAACGCTGGAACATCTTAATGTGTGTCGTGTTTAGCTCATTAATATGTTTAATTTTTGCTAATGATAGTAATGTGTGTTTAAAGTGTTCAAATTTCTGTATTATCGTATATACCATTTGACGAACAAATTTCTCCCATCTTTCCTGATTATCCATTCCCGTTTGTTCCCTTTCCCTTTCCCTTCCCTCAGAATTTTTCCCTTATTATGAATATTCTTTTGTCACTACTTTTATGCTACGTGTGTTATTCCCCTGTTAAATTGTTTATTAAAAATAAAAAAATATGGTAAAACAAAGAGAGTGAGATGCCAGCTCCTTTCATTCAGTCAGTAGCTTCAAACATTTCTGGTATATGAAAAACGTTTTTCAATGGCAAAAATCAATGAATATTGTAAATGCACAAACAGTAATATCTCCACATTGCACGGTGCAATTCTGAAATTTTTAGCTTTTTCCTGTTAATCCTAGCATGATAAAGAAGATTCAAAGAGAGTGAGATGCCAGCTCCTTTCATTCAGTCAGTAGCTTCAAACATTTCTGGTATATGAAAAACGTTTTTCAATGGCAAAAATCAATGAATATTGTAAATGCACAAACAGTAATATCTCCACATTGCAAGGTGCAATTCTGAAATTTTTTGCTTTTTCCTGCTAATCCTAGCATGATAAAGAAGATTCAAAGAGAGTGAGATGCCAGCTCCTTTCATTCAGTCAGTAGCTTCAAACATTTCTGGTATATGAAAAACATGTTTTTCAATGGCAAAAATCAATGAATATTGTAAATGCACAAACAGTAATATCTCCACATTGCACGGTGCAATTCTGAAATTTTTAGCTTTTTCCTGTTAATCCTAGCATGATAAAGAAGATTCAGAGAGTGAGATGCCAGCTCCTTTCATTCAGTCAGTAGCTTCAAACATTTCTGGTATATGAAAAACATGTTTTTCAATGGCAAAAATCAATGAATATTGTAAATGCACAAACAGTAATATCTCCACATTGCAAGGTGCAATTCTGAAATTTTTTGCTTTTTCCTGTTAATCCTAGCATGATAAAGAAGATTCAAAGAGAGTGAGATGCCAGCTCCTTTCATTCAGTCAGTAGCTTCAAACATTTCTGGTATATGAAAAACATGTTTTTCAATGGCAAAAATCAATGAATATTGTAAATGCACAAACAGTAATATCTCCACATTGCAAGGTGCAATTCTGAAATTTTTTGCTTTTTCCTGCTAATCCTAGCATGATAAAGAAGATTCAAAGAGAGTGAGATGCCAGCTCCTTTCATTCAGTCAGTAGCTTCAAACATTTCTGGTATATGAAAAACATGTTTTTCAATGGCAAAAATCAATGAATATTGTAAATGCACAAACAGTAATATCTCCACATTGCACGGTGCAATTCTGAAATTTTTAGCTTTTTCCTGTTAATCCTAGCATGATAAAGAAGATTCAAAGAGAGTGAGATGCCAGCTCCTTTCATTCAGTCAGTAGCTTCAAACATTTCTGGTATATGAAAAACATGTTTTTCAATGGCAAAAATCAATGAATATTGTAAATGCACAAACAGTAATATCTCCACATTGCAAGGTGCAATTCTGAAATTTTTTGCTTTTTCCTGCTAATCCTAGCATGATAAAGAAGATTCAAAGAGAGTGAGATGCCAGCTCCTTTCATTCAGTCAGTAGCTTCAAACATTTCTGGTATATGAAAAACATGTTTTTCAATGGCAAAAATCAATGAATATTGTAAATGCACAAACAGTAATATCTCCACATTGCACGGTGCAATTCTGAAATTTTTAGCTTTTTCCTGTTAATCCTAGCATGATAAAGAAGATTCAAAGAGAGTGAGATGCCAGCTCCTTTCATTCAGTCAGTAGCTTCAAACATTTCTGGTATATGAAAAACATGTTTTTCAATGGCAAAAATCAATGAATATTGTAAATGCACAAACAGTAATATCTCCACATTGCACGGTGCAATTCTGAAATTTTTAGCTTTTTCCTGTTAATCCTAGCATGATAAAGAAGATTCAAAGAGAGTGAGATGCCAGCTCCTTTCATTCAGTCAGTAGCTTCAAACATTTCTGGTATATGAAAAACATGTTTTTCAATGGCAAAAATCAATGAATATTGTAAATGCACAAACAGAAATATCTCCACATTGCACGGTGCAATTCTGAAATTTTTAGCTTTTTCCTGTTAATCCTAGCATGATAAAGAAGATTCAAAGAGAGTGAGATGCCAGCTCCTTTCATTCAGTCAGTAGCTTCAAACATTTCTGGTATATGAAAAACATGTTTTTCAATGGCAAAAATCAATGAATATTGTAAATGCACAAACAGTAATATCTCCACATTGCAAGGTGCAATTCTGAAATTTTTTGCTTTTTCCTGCTAATCCTAGCATGATAAAGAAGATTCAAAGAGAGTGAGATGCCAGCTCCTTTCATTCAGTCAGTAGCTTCAAACATTTCTGGTATATGAAAAACATGTTTTTCAATGGCAAAAATCAATGAATATTGTAAATGCACAAACAGTAATATCTCCACATTGCACGGTGCAATTCTGAAATTTTTAGCTTTTTCCTGTTAATCCTAGCATGATAAAGAAGATTCAAAGAGAGTGAGATGCCAGCTCCTTTCATTCAGTCAGTAGCTTCAAACATTTCTGGTATATGAAAAACATGTTTTTCAATGGCAAAAATCAATGAATATTGTAAATGCACAAACAGTAATATCTCCACATTGCAAGGTGCAATTCTGAAATTTTTTGCTTTTTCCTGCTAATCCTAGCATGATAAAGAAGATTCAAAGAGAGTGAGATGCCAGCTCCTTTCATTCAGTCAGTAGCTTCAAACATTTCTGGTATATGAAAAACATGTTTTTCAATGGCAAAAATCAATGAATATTGTAAATGCACAAACAGTAATATCTCCACATTGTACGGTGCAATTCTGAAATTTTTAGCTTTTTCCTGTTAATCCTAGCATGATAAAGAAGATTCAAAGAGAGTGAGATGCCAGCTCCTTTCATTCAGTCAGTAGCTTCAAACATTTCTGGTATATGAAAAACATGTTTTTCAATGGCAAAAATCAATGAATATTGTAAATGCACAAACAGTAATATCTCCACATTGCAAGGTGCAATTCTGAAATTTTTAGCTTTTTCCTGTTAATCCTAGCATGATAAAGAAGATTCAAAGAGAGTGAGATGCCAGCTCCTTTCATTCAGTCAGTAGCTTCAAACATTTCTGGTATATGAAAAACATGTTTTTCAATGGCAAAAATCAATGAATATTGTAAATGCACAAACAGTAATATCTCCACATTGCAAGGTGCAATTCTGAAATTTTTTGCTTTTTCCTGCTAATCCTAGCATGATAAAGAAGATTCAAAGAGAGTGAGATGCCAGCTCCTTTCATTCAGTCAGTAGCTTCAAACATTTCTGGTATATGAAAAACATGTTTTTCAATGGCAAAAATCAATGAATATTGTAAATGCACAAACAGTAATATCTCCACATTGTACGGTGCAATTCTGAAATTTTTAGCTTTTTCCTGTTAATCCTAGCATGATAAAGAAGATTCAAAGAGAGTGAGATGCCAGCTCCTTTCATTCAGTCAGTAGCTTCAAACATTTCTGGTATATGAAAAACATGTTTTTCAATGGCAAAAATCAATGAATATTGTAAATGCACAAACAGTAATATCTCCACATTGCAAGGTGCAATTCTGAAATTTTTAGCTTTTTCCTGTTAATCCTAGCATGATAAAGAAGATTCAAAGAGAGTGAGATGCCAGCTCCTTTCATTCAGTCAGTAGCTTCAAACATTTCTGGTATATGAAAAACATGTTTTTTAATGGCAAAAATCAATGAATATTGTAAATGCACAAACAGTAATATCTCCACATTGCACGGTGCAATTCTGAAATTTTTAGCTTTTTCCTGTTAATCCTAGCATGATAAAGAAGATTCAAAGAGAGTGAGATGCCAGCTCCTTTCATTCAGTCAGTAGCTTCAAACATTTCTGGTATATGAAAAACATGTTTTTCAATGGCAAAAATCAATGAATATTGTAAATGCACAAACAGTAATATCTCCACATTGCAAGGTGCAATTCTGAAATTTTTTGCTTTTTCCTGCTAATCCTAGCATGATAAAGAAGATTCAAAGAGAGTGAGATGCCAGCTCCTTTCATTCAGTCAGTAGCTTCAAACATTTCTGGTATATGAAAAACATGTTTTTCAATGGCAAAAATCAATGAATATTGTAAATGCACAAACAGTAATATCTCCACATTGCACGGTGCAATTCTGAAATTTTTAGCTTTTTCCTGTTAATCCTAGCATGATAAAGAAGATTCAAAGAGAGTGAGATGCCAGCTCCTTTCATTCAGTCAGTAGCTTCAAACATTTCTGGTATATGAAAAACATGTTTTTCAATGGCAAAAATCAATGAATATTGTAAATGCACAAACAGTAATATCTCCACATTGCAAGGTGCAATTCTGAAATTTTTTGCTTTTTCCTGCTAATCCTAGCATGATAAAGAAGATTCAAAGAGAGTGAGATGCCAGCTCCTTTCATTCAGTCAGTAGCTTCAAACATTTCTGGTATATGAAAAACATGTTTTTCAATGGCAAAAATCAATGAATATTGTAAATGCACAAACAGTAATATCTCCACATTGCACGGTGCAATTCTGAAATTTTTAGCTTTTTCCTGTTAATCCTAGCATGATAAAGAAGATTCAAAGAGAGTGAGATGCCAGCTCCTTTCATTCAGTCAGTAGCTTCAAACATTTCTGGTATATGAAAAACATGTTTTTCAATGGCAAAAATCAATGAATATTGTAAATGCACAAACAGTAATATCTCCACATTGCACGGTGCAATTCTGAAATTTTTAGCTTTTTCCTGTTAATCCTAGCATGATAAAGAAGATTCAAAGAGAGTGAGATGCCAGCTCCTTTCATTCAGTCAGTAGCTTCAAACATTTCTGGTATATGAAAAACATGTTTTTCAATGGCAAAAATCAATGAATATTGTAAATGCACAAACAGTAATATCTCCACATTGCACGGTGCAATTCTGAAATTTTTAGCTTTTTCCTGTTAATCCTAGCATGATAAAGAAGATTCAAAGAGAGTGAGATGCCAGCTCCTTTCATTCAGTCAGTAGCTTCAAACATTTCTGGTATATGAAAAACATGTTTTTCAATGGCAAAAATCAATGAATATTGTAAATGCACAAACAGTAATATCTCCACATTGCAAGGTGCAATTCTGAAATTTTTTGCTTTTTCCTGCTAATCCTAGCATGATAAAGAAGATTCAAAGAGAGTGAGATGCCAGCTCCTTTCATTCAGTCAGTAGCTTCAAACATTTCTGGTATATGAAAAACATGTTTTTCAATGGCAAAAATCAATGAATATTGTAAATGCACAAACAGTAATATCTCCACATTGCACGGTGCAATTCTGA
This sequence comes from Phyllobates terribilis, assembly GCF_046119375.1. Classification (NCBI taxonomy): domain Eukaryota; kingdom Metazoa; phylum Chordata; class Amphibia; order Anura; family Dendrobatidae; genus Phyllobates; species Phyllobates terribilis. The sequence continues at coordinate 21,486 of NW_027371588.1, forward strand.
AATTTTTAGCTTTTTCCTGTTAATCCTAGCATGATAAAGAAGATTCAAAGAGAGTGAGATGCCAGCTCCTTTCATTCAGTCAGTAGCTTCAAACATTTCTGGTATATGAAAAACATGTTTTTCAATGGCAAAAATCAATGAATATTGTAAATGCACAAACAGTAATATCTCCACATTGCAAGGTGCAATTCTGAAATTTTTTGCTTTTTCCTGCTAATCCTAGCATGATAAAGAAGATTCAAAGAGAGTGAGATGCCAGCTCCTTTCATTCAGTCAGTAGCTTCAAACATTTCTGGTATATGAAAAACATGTTTTTCAATGGCAAAAATCAATGAATATTGTAAATGCACAAACAGTAATATCTCCACATTGCACGGTGCAATTCTGAAATTTTTAGCTTTTTCCTGTTAATCCTAGCATGATAAAGAAGATTCAAAGAGAGTGAGATGCCAGCTCCTTTCATTCAGTCAGTAGCTTCAAACATTTCTGGTATATGAAAAACATGTTTTTCAATGGCAAAAATCAATGAATATTGTAAATGCACAAACAGTAATATCTCCACATTGCACGGTGCAATTCTGAAATTTTTAGCTTTTTCCTGTTAATCCTAGCATGATAAAGAAGATTCAAAGAGAGTGAGATGCCAGCTCCTTTCATTCAGTCAGTAGCTTCAAACATTTCTGGTATATGAAAAACATGTTTTTCAATGGCAAAAATCAATGAATATTGTAAATGCACAAACAGTAATATCTCCACATTGCACGGTGCAATTCTGAAATTTTTAGCTTTTTCCTGTTAATCCTAGCATGATAAAGAAGATTCAAAGAGAGTGAGATGCCAGCTCCTTTCATTCAGTCAGTAGCTTCAAACATTTCTGGTATATGAAAAACATGTTTTTCAATGGCAAAAATCAATGAATATTGTAAATGCACAAACAGTAATATCTCCACATTGCAAGGTGCAATTCTGAAATTTTTTGCTTTTTCCTGCTAATCCTAGCATGATAAAGAAGATTCAAAGAGAGTGAGATGCCAGCTCCTTTCATTCAGTCAGTAGCTTCAAACATTTCTGGTATATGAAAAACATGTTTTTCAATGGCAAAAATCAATGAATATTGTAAATGCACAAACAGTAATATCTCCACATTGCACGGTGCAATTCTGAAATTTTTAGCTTTTTCCTGTTAATCCTAGCATGATAAAGAAGATTCAAAGAGAGTGAGATGCCAGCTCCTTTCATTCAGTCAGTAGCTTCAAACATTTCTGGTATATGAAAAACATGTTTTTCAATGGCAAAAATCAATGAATATTGTAAATGCACAAACAGTAATATCTCCACATTGCAAGGTGCAATTCTGAAATTTTTTGCTTTTTCCTGCTAATCCTAGCATGATAAAGAAGATTCAAAGAGAGTGAGATGCCAGCTCCTTTCATTCAGTCAGTAGCTTCAAACATTTCTGGTATATGAAAAACATGTTTTTCAATGGCAAAAATCAATGAATATTGTAAATGCACAAACAGTAATATCTCCACATTGCACGGTGCAATTCTGAAATTTTTAGCTTTTTCCTGTTAATCCTAGCATGATAAAGAAGATTCAAAGAGAGTGAGATGCCAGCTCCTTTCATTCAGTCAGTAGCTTCAAACATTTCTGGTATATGAAAAACATGTTTTTCAATGGCAAAAATCAATGAATATTGTAAATGCACAAACAGTAATATCTCCACATTGCAAGGTGCAATTCTGAAATTTTTTGCTTTTTCCTGTTAATCCTAGCATGATAAAGAAGATTCAAAGAGAGTGAGATGCCAGCTCCTTTCATTCAGTCAGTAGCTTCAAACATTTCTGGTATATGAAAAACATGTTTTTCAATGGCAAAAATCAATGAATATTGTAAATGCACAAACAGTAATATCTCCACATTGCAAGGTGCAATTCTGAAATTTTTTGCTTTTTCCTGCTAATCCTAGCATGATAAAGAAGATTCAAAGAGAGTGAGATGCCAGCTCCTTTCATTCAGTCAGTAGCTTCAAACATTTCTGGTATATGAAAAACATGTTTTTCAATGGCAAAAATCAATGAATATTGTAAATGCACAAACAGTAATATCTCCACATTGCACGGTGCAATTCTGAAATTTTTAGCTTTTTCCTGTTAATCCTAGCATGATAAAGAAGATTCAAAGAGAGTGAGATGCCAGCTCCTTTCATTCAGTCAGTAGCTTCAAACATTTCTGGTATATGAAAAACATGTTTTTCAATGGCAAAAATCAATGAATATTGTAAATGCACAAACAGTAATATCTCCACATTGCAAGGTGCAATTCTGAAATTTTTTGCTTTTTCCTGTTAATCCTAGCATGATAAAGAAGATGCAAAGAGAGTGAGATGCCAGCTCCTTTCATTCAGTCAGTAGCTTCAAACATTTCTGGTATATGAAAAACATGTTTTTCAATGGCAAAAATCAATGAATATTGTAAATGCACAAACAGTAATATCTCCACATTGCAAGGTGCAATTCTGAAATTTTTTGCTTTTTCCTGCTAATCCTAGCATGATAAAGAAGATTCAAAGAGAGTGAGATGCCAGCTCCTTTCATTCAGTCAGTAGCTTCAAACATTTCTGGTATATGAAAAACATGTTTTTCAATGGCAAAAATCAATGAATATTGTAAATGCACAAACAGTAATATCTCCACATTGCACGGTGCAATTCTGAAATTTTTAGCTTTTTCCTGTTAATCCTAGCATGATAAAGAAGATTCAAAGAGAGTGAGATGCCAGCTCCTTTCATTCAGTCAGTAGCTTCAAACATTTCTGGTATATGAAAAACATGTTTTTCAATGGCAAAAATCAATGAATAATGTAAATGCACAAACAGTAATATCTCCACATTGCAAGGTGCAATTCTGAAATTTTTTGCTTTTTCCTGCTAATCCTAGCATGATAAAGAAGATTCAAAGAGAGTGAGATGCCAGCTCCTTTCATTCAGTCAGTAGCTTCAAACATTTCTGGTATATGAAAAACATGTTTTTCAATGGCAAAAATCAATGAATATTGTAAATGCACAAACAGTAATATCTCCACATTGCACGGTGCAATTCTGAAATTTTTAGCTTTTTCCTGTTAAACCTAGCATGATAAAGAAGATTCAAAGAGAGTGAGATGCCAGCTCCTTTCATTCAGTCAGTAGCTTCAAACATTTCTGGTATATGAAAAACATGTTTTTCAATGGCAAAAATCAATGAATATTGTAAATGCACAAACAGTAATATCTCCACACTGCAAGGTGCAATTCTGAAATTTTTTGCTTTTTCCTGTTAATCCTAGCATGATAAAGAAGATTCAAAGAGAGTGAGATGCCAGCTCCTTTCATTCAGTCAGTAGCTTCAAACATTTCTGGTATATGAAAAACATGTTTTTCAATGGCAAAAATCAATGAATATTGTAAATGCACAAACAGTAATATCTCCACATTGCAAGGTGCAATTCTGAAATTTTTTGCTTTTTCCTGCTAATCCTAGCATGATAAAGAAGATTCAAAGAGAGTGAGATGCCAGCTCCTTTCATTCAGTCAGTAGCTTCAAACATTTCTGGTATATGAAAAACATGTTTTTCAATGGCAAAAATCAATGAATATTGTAAATGCACAAACAGTAATATCTCCACATTGCACGGTGCAATTCTGAAATTTTTAGCTTTTTCTTGTTAATCCTAGCATGATAAAGAAGATTCAAAGAGAGTGAGATGCCAGCTCCTTTCATTCAGTCAGTAGCTTCAAACATTTCTGGTATATGAAAAACATGTTTTTCAATGGCAAAAATCAATGAATATTGTAAATGCACAAACAGTAATATCTCCACATTGCAAGGTGCAATTCTGAAATTTTTTGCTTTTTCCTGCTAATCCTAGCATGATAAAGAAGATTCAAAGAGAGTGAGATGCCAGCTCCTTTCATTCAGTCAGTAGCTTCAAACATTTCTGGTATATGAAAAACATGTTTTTCAATGGCAAAAATCAATGAATATTGTAAATGCACAAACAGTAATATCTCCACATTGCACGGTGCAATTCTGAAATTTTTAGCTTTTTCCTGTTAATCCTAGCATGATAAAGAAGATTCAAAGAGAGTGAGATGCCAGCTCCTTTCATTCAGTCAGTAGCTTCAAACATTTCTGGTATA
>NW_027371589.1:0-25663 GCF_046119375.1 Phyllobates terribilis
TTCTTTATCATGCTAGGATTAGCAGGAAAAAGCAAAAAATTTCAGAATTGCACCTTGCAATGTGGAGATATTACTGTTTGTGCATTTACAATATTCATTGATTTTTGCCATTGAAAAACATGTTTTTCATATACCAGAAATGTTTGAAGCTACTGACTGAATGAAAGGAGCTGGCATCTCACTCTCTTTGAATCTTCTTTATCATGCTAGGATTAACAGGAAAAAGCTAAAAATTTCAGAATTGCACCGTGCAATGTGGAGATATTACTGTTTGTGCATTTACAATATTCATTGATTTTTGCCATTGAAAAACATGTTTTTCATATACCAGAAATGTTTGAAGCTACTGACTGAATGAAAGGAGCTGGCATCTCACTCTCTTTGAATCTTCTTTATCATGCTAGGATTAGCAGGAAAAAGCAAAAAATTTCAGAATTGCACCTTGCAATGTGGAGATATTACTGTTTGTGCATTTACAATATTCATTGATTTTTGCCATTGAAAAACATGTTTTTCATATACCAGAAATGTTTGAAGCTACTGACTGAATGAAAGGAGCTGGCATCTCACTCTCTTTGAATCTTCTTTATCATGCTAGGATTAACAGGAAAAAGCAAAAAATTTCAGAATTGCACCTTGCAATGTGGAGATATTACTGTTTGTGCATTTACAATATTCATTGATTTTTGCCATTGAAAAACATGTTTTTCATATACCAGAAATGTTTGAAGCTACTGACTGAATGAAAGGAGCTGGCATCTCACTCTCTTTGAATCTTTATCATGCTAGGATTAACAGGAAAAAGCTAAAAATTTCAGAATTGCACCGTGCAATGTGGAGATATTACTGTTTGTGCATTTACAATATTCATTGATTTTTGCCATTGAAAAACATGTTTTTCATATACCAGAAATGTTTGAAGCTACTGACTGAATGAAAGGAGCTGGCATCTCACTCTCTTTGAATCTTCTTTATCATGCTAGGATTAGCTGGAAAAAGCAAAAAATTTCAGAATTGCACCTTGCAATGTGGAGATATTACTGTTTGTGCATTTACAATATTCATTGATTTTTGCCATTGAAAAACATGTTTTTCATATACCAGAAATGTTTGAAGCTACTGACTGAATGAAAGGAGCTGGCATCTCACTCTCTTTGAATCTTCTTTATCATGCTAGGATTAACAGGAAAAAGCTAAAAATTTCAGAATTGCACCGTGCAATGTGGAGATATTACTGTTTGTGCATTTACAATATTCATTGATTTTTGCCATTGAAAAACATGTTTTTCATATACCAGAAATGTTTGAAGCTACTGACTGAATGAAAGGAGCTGGCATCTCACTCTCTTTGAATCTTCTTTATCATGCTAGGATTAGCAGGAAAAAGCAAAAAATTTCAGAATTGCACCTTGCAATGTGGAGATATTACTGTTTGTGCATTTACAATATTCATTGATTTTTGCCATTGAAAAACATGTTTTTCATATACCAGAAATGTTTGAAGCTACTGACTGAATGAAAGGAGCTGGCATCTCACTCTCTTTGAATCTTCTTTATCATGCTAGGATTAACAGGAAAAAGCTAAAAATTTCAGAATTGCACCGTGCAATGTGGAGATATTACTGTTTGTGCATTTACAATATTCATTGATTTTTGCCATTGAAAAACGTTTTTCATATACCAGAAATGTTTGAAGCTAATGACTGAATGAAAGGAGCTGGCATCTCACTCTCTTTGAATCTTCTTTATCATGCTAGGATTAACAGGAAAAAGCTAAAAATTTCAGAATTGCACCGTGCAATGTGGAGATATTACTGTTTGTGCATTTACAATATTCATTGATTTTTGCCATTGAAAAACATGTTTTTCATATATCAGAAATGTTTGAAGCTACTGACTGAATGAAAGGAGCTGGCATCTCACTCTCTTTGAATCTTCTTTATCATGCTAGGATTAGCAGGAAAAAGCAAAAAATTTCAGAATTGCACCTTGCAATGTGGAGATATTACTGTTTGTGCATTTACAATATTCATTGATTTTTGCCATTGAAAAACGTTTTTCATATACCAGAAATGTTTGAAGCTACTGACTGAATGAAAGGAGCTGGCATCTCACTCTCTTTGAATCTTCTTTATCATGCTAGGATTAACAGGAAAAAGCTAAAAATTTCAGAATTGCACCGTGCAATGTGGAGATATTACTGTTTGTGCATTTACAATATTCATTGATTTTTGCCATTGAAAAACATGTTTTTCATATACCAGAAATGTTTGAAGCTACTGACTGAATGAAAGGAGCTGGCATCTCACTCTCTTTGAATCTTCTTTATCATGCTAGGATTAGCAGGAAAAAGCAAAAAATTTCAGAATTGCACCTTGCAATGTGGAGATATTACTGTTTGTGCATTTACAATATTCATTGATTTTTGCCATTGAAAAACATGTTTTTCATATACCAGAAATGTTTGAAGCTACTGACTGAATGAAAGGAGCTGGCATCTCACTCTCTTTGAATCTTCTTTATCATGCTAGGATTAACAGGAAAAAGCAAAAAATTTCAGAATTGCACCTTGCAATGTGGAGATATTACTGTTTGTGCATTTACAATATTCATTGATTTTTGCCATTGAAAAACATGTTTTTCATATACCAGAAATGTTTGAAGCTACTGACTGAATGAAAGGAGCTGGCATCTCACTCTCTTTGAATCTTCTTTATCATGCTAGGATTAGCAGGAAAAAGCAAAAAATTTCAGAATTGCACCTTGCAATGTGGAGATATTACTGTTTGTGCATTTACAATATTCATTGATTTTTGCCATTGAAAAACATGTTTTTCATATACCAGAAATGTTTGAAGCTACTGACTGAATGAAAGGAGCTGGCATCTCACTCTCTTTGAATCTTCTTTATCATGCTAGGATTAACAGGAAAAAGCAAAAAATTTCAGAATTGCACCTTGCAATGTGGAGATATTACTGTTTGTGCATTTACAATATTCATTGATTTTTGCCATTGAAAAACATGTTTTTCATATACCAGAAATGTTTGAAGCTACTGACTGAATGAAAGGAGCTGGCATCTCACTCTCTTTGAATCTTCTTTATCATGCTAGGATTAGCAGGAAAAAGCAAAAAATTTCAGAATTGCACCGTGCAATGTGGAGATATTACTGTTTGTGCATTTACAATATTCATTGATTTTTGCCATTGAAAAACATGTTTTTCATATACCAGAAATGTTTGAAGCTACTGACTGAATGAAAGGAGCTGGCATCTCACTCTCTTTGAATCTTCTTTATCATGCTAGGATTAGCTGGAAAAAGCAAAAAATTTCAGAATTGCACCGTGCAATGTGGAGATATTACTGTTTGTGCATTTACAATATTCATTGATTTTTGCCATTGAAAAACATGTTTTTCATATACCAGAAATGTTTGAAGCTACTGACTGAATGAAAGGAGCTGGCATCTCACTCTCTTTGAATCTTCTTTATCATGCTAGGATTAACAGGAAAAAGCTAAAAATTTCAGAATTGCACCGTGCAATGTGGAGATATTACTGTTTGTGCATTTACAATATTCATTGATTTTTGCCATTGAAAAACATGTTTTTCATATACCAGAAATGTTTGAAGCTACTGACTGAATGAAAGGAGCTGGCATCTCACTCTCTTTGAATCTTCTTTATCATGCTAGGATTAGCAGGAAAAAGCAAAAAATTTCAGAATTGCACCTTGCAATGTGGAGATATTACTGTTTGTGCATTTACAATATTCATTGATTTTTGCCATTGAAAAACATGTTTTTCATATACCAGAAATGTTTGAAGCTACTGACTGAATGAAAGGAGCTGGCATCTCACTCTCTTTGAATCTTCTTTATCATGCTAGGATTAACAGGAAAAAGCTAAAAATTTCAGAATTGCACCGTGCAATGTGGAGATATTACTGTTTGTGCATTTACAATATTCATTGATTTTTGCCATTGAAAAACATGTTTTTCATATACCAGAAATGTTTGAAGCTACTGACTGAATGAAAGGAGCTGGCATCTCACTCTCTTTGAATCTTCTTTATCATGCTAGGATTAACAGGAAAAAGCTAAAAATTTCAGAATTGCACCGTGCAATGTGGAGATATTACTGTTTGTGCATTTACAATATTCATTGATTTTTGCCATTGAAAAACATGTTTTTCATATACCAGAAATGTTTGAAGCTAATGACTGAATGAAAGGAGCTGGCATCTCACTCTCTTTGAATCTTCTTTATCATGCTAGGATTAACAGGAAAAAGCTAAAAATTTCAGAATTGCACCGTGCAATGTGGAGATATTACTGTTTGTGCATTTACAATATTCATTGATTTTTGCCATTGAAAAACATGTTTTTCATATACCAGAAATGTTTGAAGCTACTGACTGAATGAAAGGAGCTGGCATCTCACTCTCTTTGAATCTTCTTTATCATGCTAGGATTAGCAGGAAAAAGCAAAAAATTTCAGAATTGCACCTTGCAATGTGGAGATATTACTGTTTGTGCATTTACAATATTCATTGATTTTTGCCATTGAAAAACATGTTTTTCATATACCAGAAATGATTGAAGCTACTGACTGAATGAAAGGAGCTGGCATCTCACTCTCTTTGAATCTTCTTTGTCATGCTAGGATTAACAGGAAAAAGCTAAAAATTTCAGAATTGCACCGTGCAATGTGGAGATATTACTGTTTGTGCATTTACAATATTCATTGATTTTTGCCATTGAAAAACATGTTTTTCATATACCAGAAATGTTTGAAGCTAATGACTGAATGAAAGGAGCTGGCATCTCACTCTCTTTGAATCTTCTTTATCATGCTAGGATTAGCAGGAAAAAGCAAAAAATTTCAGAATTGCACCTTGCAATGTGGAGATATTACTGTTTGTGCATTTACAATATTCATTGATTTTTGCCATTGAAAAACATGTTTTTCATATACCAGAAATGTTTGAAGCTACTGACTGAATGAAAGGAGCTGGCATCTCACTCTCTTTGAATCTTCTTTATCATGCTAGGATTAACAGGAAAAAGCAAAAAATTTCAGAATTGCACCTTGCAATGTGGAGATATTACTGTTTGTGCATTTACAATATTCATTGATTTTTGCCATTGAAAAACATGTTTTTCATATACCAGAAATGTTTGAAGCTACTGACTGAATGAAAGGAGCTGGCATCTCACTCTCTTTGAATCTTTATCATGCTAGGATTAACAGGAAAAAGCTAAAAATTTCAGAATTGCACCGTGCAATGTGGAGATATTACTGTTTGTGCATTTACAATATTCATTGATTTTTGCCATTGAAAAACATGTTTTTCATATACCAGAAATGTTTGAAGCTACTGACTGAATGAAAGGAGCTGGCATCTCACTCTCTTTGAATCTTCTTTATCATGCTAGGATTAGCTGGAAAAAGCAAAAAATTTCAGAATTGCACCTTGCAATGTGGAGATATTACTGTTTGTGCATTTACAATATTCATTGATTTTTGCCATTGAAAAACATGTTTTTCATATACCAGAAATGTTTGAAGCTACTGACTGAATGAAAGGAGCTGGCATCTCACTCTCTTTGAATCTTCTTTATCATGCTAGGATTAACAGGAAAAAGCTAAAAATTTCAGAATTGCACCGTGCAATGTGGAGATATTACTGTTTGTGCATTTACAATATTCATTGATTTTTGCCATTGAAAAACATGTTTTTCATATACCAGAAATGTTTGAAGCTACTGACTGAATGAAAGGAGCTGGCATCTCACTCTCTTTGAATCTTCTTTATCATGCTAGGATTAGCAGGAAAAAGCAAAAAATTTCAGAATTGCACCTTGCAATGTGGAGATATTACTGTTTGTGCATTTACAATATTCATTGATTTTTGCCATTGAAAAACATGTTTTTCATATACCAGAAATGTTTGAAGCTACTGACTGAATGAAAGGAGCTGGCATCTCACTCTCTTTGAATCTTCTTTATCATGCTAGGATTAACAGGAAAAAGCAAAAAATTTCAGAATTGCACCTTGCAATGTGGAGATATTACTGTTTGTGCATTTACAATATTCATTGATTTTTGCCATTGAAAAACATGTTTTTCATATACCAGAAATGTTTGAAGCTACTGACTGAATGAAAGGAGCTGGCATCTCACTCTCTTTGAATCTTCTTTATCATGCTAGGATTAACAGGAAAAAGCTAAAAATTTCAGAATTGCACCGTGCAATGTGGAGATATTACTGTTTGTGCATTTACAATATTCATTGATTTTTGCCATTGAAAAACATGTTTTTCATATACCAGAAATGTTTGAAGCTACTGACTGAATGAAAGGAGCTGGCATCTCACTCTCTTTGAATCTTCTTTATCATGCTAGGATTAGCAGGAAAAAGCAAAAAATTTCAGAATTGCACCTTGCAATGTGGAGATATTACTGTTTGTGCATTTACAATATTCATTGATTTTTGCCATTGAAAAACATGTTTTTCATATACCAGAAATGTTTGAAGCTACTGACTGAATGAAAGGAGCTGGCATCTCACTCTCTTTGAATCTTCTTTATCATGCTAGGATTAACAGGAAAAAGCTAAAAATTTCAGAATTGCACCGTGCAATGTGGAGATATTACTGTTTGTGCATTTACAATATTCATTGATTTTTGCCATTGAAAAACATGTTTTTCATATACCAGAAATGTTTGAAGCTACTGACTGAATGAAAGGAGCTGGCATCTCACTCTCTTTGAATCTTCTTTATCATGCTAGGATTAGCAGGAAAAAGCAAAAAATTTCAGAATTGCACCTTGCAATGTGGAGATATTACTGTTTGTGCATTTACAATATTCATTGATTTTTGCCATTGAAAAACATGTTTTTCATATACCAGAAATGTTTGAAGCTACTGACTGAATGAAAGGAGCTGGCATCTCACTCTCTTTGAATCTTGTTTATCATGCTAGGATTAACAGGAAAAAGCAAAAAATTTCAGAATTGCACCGTGCAATGTGGAGATATTACTGTTTGTGCATTTACAATATTCATTGATTTTTGCCATTGAAAAACATGTTTTTCATATACCAGAAATGTTTGAAGCTACTGACTGAATGAAAGGAGCTGGCATCTCACTCTCTTTGAATCTTCTTTATCATGCTAGGATTAACAGGAAAAAGCTAAAAATTTCAGAATTGCACCGTGCAATGTGGAGATATTACTGTTTGTGCATTTACAATATTCATTGATTTTTGCCATTGAAAAACATGTTTTTCTTATACCAGAAATGTTTGAAGCTACTGACTGAATGAAAGGAGCTGGCATCTCACTCTCTTTGAATCTTCTTTATCATGCTAGGATTAGCAGGAAAAAGCAAAAAATTTCAGAATTGCACCTTGCAATGTGGAGATATTACTGTTTGTGCATTTACAATATTCATTGATTTTTGCCATTGAAAAACATGTTTTTCATATACCAGAAATGTTTGAAGCTACTGACTGAATGAAAGGAGCTGGCATCTCACTCTCTTTGAATCTTCTTTATCATGCTAGGATTAACAGGAAAAAGCTAAAAATTTCAGAATTGCACCGTGCAATGTGGAGATATTACTGTTTGTGCATTTACAATATTCATTGATTTTTGCCATTGAAAAACATGTTTTTCATATACCAGAAATGTTTGAAGCTACTGACTGAATGAAAGGAGCTGGCATCTCACTCTCTTTGAATCTTCTTTATCATGCTAGGATTAGCAGGAAAAAGCAAAAAATTTCAGAATTGCACCTTGCAATGTGGAGATATTACTGTTTGTGCATTTACAATATTCATTGATTTTTGCCATTGAAAAACATGTTTTTCATATACCAGAAATGTTTGAAGCTACTGACTGAATGAAAGGAGCTGGCATCTCACTCTCTTTGAATCTTCTTTATCATGCTAGGATTAACAGGAAAAAGCAAAAAATTTCAGAATTGCACCTTGCAATGTGGAGATATTACTGTTTGTGCATTTACAATATTCATTGATTTTTGCCATTGAAAAACATGTTTTTCATATACCAGAAATGTTTGAAGCTACTGACTGAATGAAAGGAGCTGGCATCTCACTCTCTTTGAATCTACTTTATCATGCTAGGATTAACAGGAAAAAGCTAAAAATTTCAGAATTGCACTGTGCAATGTGGAGATATTACTGTTTGTGCATTTACAATATTCATTGATTTTTGCCATTGAAAAACATGTTTTTCATATACCAGAAATGTTTGAAGCTACTGACTGAATGAAAGGAGCTGGCATCTCACTCTCTTTGAATCTTCTTTATCATGCTAGGATTAGCAGGAAAAAGCAAAAAATTTCAGAATTGCACCTTGCAATGTGGAGATATTACTGTTTGTGCATTTACAATATTCATTGATTTTTGCCATTGAAAAACATGTTTTTCATATACCAGAAATGTTTGAAGCTACTGACTGAATGAAAGGAGCTGGCATCTCACTCTCTTTGAATCTTCTTTATCATGCCAGGATTAACAGGAAAAAGCTAAAAATTTCAGAATTGCACCGTGCAATGTGGAGATATTACTGTTTGTGCATTTACAATATTCATTGATTTTTGCCATTGAAAAACATGTTTTTCATATACCAGAAATGTTTGAAGCTACTGACTGAATGAAAGGAGCTGGCATCTCACTCTCTTTGAATCTTCTTTATCATGCTAGGATTAGCAGGAAAAAGCAAAAAATTTCAGAATTGCACCTTGCAATGTGGAGATATTACTGTTTGTGCATTTACAATATTCATTGATTTTTGCCATTGAAAAACATGTTTTTCATATACCAGAAATGTTTGAAGCTACTGACTGAATGAAAGGAGCTGGCATCTCACTCTCTTTGAATCTTCTTTATCATGCTAGGATTAACAGGAAAAAGCTAAAAATTTCAGAATTGCACCTTGCAATGTGGAGATATTACTGTTTGTGCATTTACAATATTCATTGATTTTTGCCATTGAAAAACATGTTTTTCATATACCAGAAATGTTTGAAGCTACTGACTGAATGAAAGGAGCTGGCATCTCACTCTCTTTGAATCTTCTTTATCATGCTAGGATTAACAGGAAAAAGCAAAAAATTTCAGAATTGCACCTTGCAATGTGGAGATATTACTGTTTGTGCATTTACAATATTCATTGATTTTTGCCATTGAAAAACATGTTTTTCATATACCAGAAATGTTTGAAGCTACTGACTGAATGAAAGGAGCTGGCATCTCACTCTCTTTGAATCTTCTTTATCATGCTAGGATTAACAGGAAAAAGCTAAAAATTTCAGAATTGCACCGTGCAATGTGGAGATATTACTGTTTGTGCATTTACAATATTCATTGATTTTTGCCATTGAAAAACATGTTTTTCATATACCAGAAATGTTTGAAGCTACTGACTGAATGAAAGGAGCTGGCATCTCACTCTCTTTGAATCTTCTTTATCATGCTAGGATTAGCAGGAAAAAGCAAAAAATTTCAGAATTGCACCTTGCAATGTGGAGATATTACTGTTTGTGCATTTACAATATTCATTGATTTTTGCCATTGAAAAACATGTTTTTCATATACCAGAAATGTTTGAAGCTACTGACTGAATGAAAGGAGCTGGCATCTCACTCTCTTTGAATCTTCTTTATCATGCTAGGATTAACAGGAAAAAGCTAAAAATTTCAGAATTGCACCGTGCAATGTGGAGATATTACTGTTTGTGCATTTACAATATTCATTGATTTTTGCCATTGAAAAACATGTTTTTCATATACCAGAAATGTTTGAAGCTACTGACTGAATGAAAGGAGCTGGCATCTCACTCTCTTTGAATCTTCTTTATCATGCTAGGATTAGCAGGAAAAAGCAAAAAATTTCAGAATTGCACCTTGCAATGTGGAGATATTACTGTTTGTGCATTTACAATATTCATTGATTTTTGCCATTGAAAAACATGTTTTTCATATACCAGAAATGTTTGAAGCTACTGACTGAATGAAAGGAGCTGGCATCTCACTCTCTTTGAATCTTCTTTATCATGCTAGGATTAACAGGAAAAAGCTAAAAATTTCAGAATTGCACCGTGCAATGTGGAGATATTACTGTTTGTGCATTTACAATATTCATTGATTTTTGCCATTGAAAAACATGTTTGTCATATACCAGAAATGTTTGAAGCTACTGACTGAATGAAAGGAGCTGGCATCTCACTCTCTTTGAATCTTCTTTATCATGCTAGGATTAGCAGGAAAAAGCAAAAAATTTCAGAATTGCACCTTGCAATGTGGAGATATTACTGTTTGTGCATTTACAATATTCATTGATTTTTGCCATTGAAAAACATGTTTTTCATATACCAGAAATGTTTGAAGCTACTGACTGAATGAAAGGAGCTGGCATCTCACTCTCTTTGAATCTTCTTTATCATGCTAGGATTAACAGGAAAAAGCAAAAAATTTCAGAATTGCACCTTGCAATGTGGAGATATTACTGTTTGTGCATTTACAATATTCATTGATTTTTGCCATTGAAAAACATGTTTTTCATATACCAGAAATGTTTGAAGCTACTGACTGAATGAAAGGAGCTGGCATCTCACTCTCTTTGAATCTTCTTTATCATGCTAGGATTAACAGGAAAAAACTAAAAATTTCAGAATTGCACTGTGCAATGTGGAGATATTACTGTTTGTGCATTTACAATATTCATTGATTTTTGCCATTGAAAAACATGTTTTTCATATACCAGAAATGTTTGAAGCTACTGACTGAATGAAAGGAGCTGGCATCTCACTCTCTTTGAATCTTCTTTATCATGCTAGGATTAGCAGGAAAAAGCAAAAAATTTCAGAATTGCACCTTGCAATGTGGAGATATTACTGTTTGTGCATTTACAATATTCATTGATTTTTGCCATTGAAAAACATGTTTTTCATATACCAGAAATGTTTGAAGCTACTGACTGAATGAAAGGAGCTGGCATCTCACTCTCTTTGAATCTTCTTTATCATGCCAGGATTAACAGGAAAAAGCTAAAAATTTCAGAATTGCACCGTGCAATGTGGAGATATTACTGTTTGTGCATTTACAATATTCATTGATTTTTGCCATTGAAAAACATGTTTTTCATATACCAGAAATGTTTGAAGCTACTGACTGAATGAAAGGAGCTGGCATCTCACTCTCTTTGAATCTTCTTTATCATGCTAGGATTAGCAGGAAAAAGCAAAAAATTTCAGAATTGCACCTTGCAATGTGGAGATATTACTGTTTGTGCATTTACAATATTCATTGATTTTTGCCATTGAAAAACATGTTTTTCATATACCAGAAATGTTTGAAGCTACTGACTGAATGAAAGGAGCTGGCATCTCACTCTCTTTGAATCTTCTTTATCATGCCAGGATTAACAGGAAAAAGCTAAAAATTTCAGAATTGCACCGTGCAATGTGGAGATATTACTGTTTGTGCATTTACAATATTCATTGATTTTTGCCATTGAAAAACATGTTTTTCATATACCAGAAATGTTTGAAGCTACTGACTGAATGAAAGGAGCTGGCATCTCACTCTCTTTGAATCTTCTTTATCATGCTAGGATTAACAGGAAAAAGCTAAAAATTTCAGAATTGCACCGTGCAATGTGGAGATATTACTGTTTGTGCATTTACAATATTCATTGATTTTTGCCATTGAAAAACATGTTTTTCATATACCAGAAATGTTTGAAGCTACTGACTGAATGAAAGGAGCTGGCATCTCACTCTCTTTGAATCTTCTTTATCATGCTAGGATTAGCAGGAAAAAGCAAAAAATTTCAGAATTGCACCTTGCAATGTGGAGATATTACTGTTTGTGCATTTACAATATTCATTGATTTTTGCCATTGAAAAACATGTTTTTCATATACCAGAAATGTTTGAAGCTACTGACTGAATGAAAGGAGCTGGCATCTCACTCTCTTTGAATCTTCTTTATCATGCTAGGATTAACAGGAAAAAGCTAAAAATTTCAGAATTGCACCGTGCAATGTGGAGATATTACTGTTTGTGCATTTACAATATTCATTGATTTTTGCCATTGAAAAACATGTTTTTCATATACCAGAAATGTTTGAAGCTACTGACTGAATGAAAGGAGCTGGCATCTCACTCTCTTTGAATCTTCTTTATCATGCTAGGATTAGCAGGAAAAAGCAAAAAATTTCAGAATTGCACCTTGCAATGTGGAGATATTACTGTTTGTGCATTTACAATATTCATTGATTTTTGCCATTGAAAAACATGTTTTTCATATACCAGAAATGTTTGAAGCTACTGACTGAATGAAAGGAGCTGGCATCTCACTCTCTTTGAATCTTCTTTATCATGCTAGGATTAACAGGAAAAAGCAAAAAATTTCAGAATTGCACCTTGCAATGTGGAGATATTACTGTTTGTGCATTTACAATATTCATTGATTTTTGCCATTGAAAAACATGTTTTTCATATACCAGAAATGTTTGAAGCTACTGACTGAATGAAAGGAGCTGGCATCTCACTCTCTTTGAATCTTCTTTATCATGCTAGGATTAACAGGAAAAAGCTAAAAATTTCAGAATTGCAATGTGCAATGTGGAGATATTACTGTTTGTGCATTTACAATATTCATTGATTTTTGCCATTGAAAAACATGTTTTTCATATACCAGAAATGTTTGAAGCTACTGACTGAATGAAAGGAGCTGGCATCTCACTCTCTTTGAATCTTCTTTATCATGCCAGGATTAACAGGAAAAAGCTAAAAATTTCAGAATTGCACCGTGCAATGTGGAGATATTACTGTTTGTGCATTTACAATATTCATTGATTTTTGCCATTGAAAAACATGTTTTTCATATACCAGAAATGTTTGAAGCTACTGACTGAATGAAAGGAGCTGGCATCTCACTCTCTTTGAATCTTCTTTATCATGCTAGGATTAGCAGGAAAAAGCAAAAAATTTCAGAATTGCACCTTGCAATGTGGAGATATTACTGTTTGTGCATTTACAATATTCATTGATTTTTGCCATTGAAAAACATGTTTTTCATATACCAGAAATGTTTGAAGCTACTGACTGAATGAAAGGAGCTGGCATCTCACTCTCTTTGAATCTTCTTTATCATGCTAGGATTAACAGGAAAAAGCAAAAAATTTCAGAATTGCACCTTGCAATGTGGAGATATTACTGTTTGTGCATTTACAATATTCATTGATTTTTGCCATTGAAAAACATGTTTTTCATATACCAGAAATGTTTGAAGCTACTGACTGAATGAAAGGAGCTGGCATCTCACTCTCTTTGAATCTTCTTTATCATGCTAGGATTAACAGGAAAAAGCAAAAAATTTCAGAATTGCACCTTGCAATGTGGAGATATTACTGTTTGTGCATTTACAATATTCATTGATTTTTGCCATTGAAAAACATGTTTTTCATATACCAGAAATGTTTGAAGCTACTGACTGAATGAAAGGAGCTGGCATCTCACTCTCTTTGAATCTTCTTTATCATGCTAGGATTAACAGGAAAAAGCTAAAAATTTCAGAATTGCACCGTGCAATGTGGAGATATTACTGTTTGTGCATTTACAATATTCATTGATTTTTGCCATTGAAAAACATGTTTTTCATATACCAGAAATGTTTGAAGCTACTGACTGAATGAAAGGAGCTGGCATCTCACTCTCTTTGAATCTTCTTTATCATGCTAGGATTAGCAGGAAAAAGCAAAAAATTTCAGAATTGCACCTTGCAATGTGGAGATATTACTGTTTGTGCATTTACAATATTCATTGATTTTTGCCATTGAAAAACATGTTTTTCATATACCAGAAATGTTTGAAGCTACTGACTGAATGAAAGGAGCTGGCATCTCACTCTCTTTGAATCTTCTTTATCATGCTAGGATTAACAGGAAAAAGCTAAAAATTTCAGAATTGCACCGTGCAATGTGGAGATATTACTGTTTGTGCATTTACAATATTCATTGATTTTTGCCATTGAAAAACATGTTTTTCATATACCAGAAATGTTTGAAGCTACTGACTGAATGAAAGGAGCTGGCATCTCACTCTCTTTGAATCTTCTTTATCATGCTAGGATTAGCAGGAAAAAGCAAAAAATTTCAGAATTGCACCTTGCAATGTGGAGATATTACTGTTTGTGCATTTACAATATTCATTGATTTTTGCCATTGAAAAACATGTTTTTCATATACCAGAAATGTTTGAAGCTACTGACTGAATGAAAGGAGCTGGCATCTCACTCTCTTTGAATCTTCTTTATCATGCTAGGATTAACAGGAAAAAGCAAAAAATTTCAGAATTGCACCTTGCAATGTGGAGATATTACTGTTTGTGCATTTACAATATTCATTGATTTTTGCCATTGAAAAACATGTTTTTCATATACCAGAAATGTTTGAAGCTACTGACTGAATGAAAGGAGCTGGCATCTCACTCTCTTTGAATCTTTATCATGCTAGGATTAACAGGAAAAAGCTAAAAATTTCAGAATTGCACCGTGCAATGTGGAGATATTACTGTTTGTGCATTTACAATATTCATTGATTTTTGCCATTGAAAAACATGTTTTTCATATACCAGAAATGTTTGAAGCTACTGACTGAATGAAAGGAGCTGGCATCTCACTCTCTTTGAATCTTCTTTATCATGCTAGGATTAGCTGGAAAAAGCAAAAAATTTCAGAATTGCACCTTGCAATGTGGAGATATTACTGTTTGTGCATTTACAATATTCATTGATTTTTGCCATTGAAAAACATGTTTTTCATATACCAGAAATGTTTGAAGCTACTGACTGAATGAAAGGAGCTGGCATCTCACTCTCTTTGAATCTTCTTTATCATGCTAGGATTAACAGGAAAAAGCTAAAAATTTCAGAATTGCACCGTGCAATGTGGAGATATTACTGTTTGTGCATTTACAATATTCATTGATTTTTGCCATTGAAAAACATGTTTTTCATATACCAGAAATGTTTGAAGCTACTGACTGAATGAAAGGAGCTGGCATCTCACTCTCTTTGAATCTTCTTTATCATGCTAGGATTAGCAGGAAAAAGCAAAAAATTTCAGAATTGCACCTTGCAATGTGGAGATATTACTGTTTGTGCATTTACAATATTCATTGATTTTTGCCATTGAAAAACATGTTTTTCATATACCAGAAATGTTTGAAGCTACTGACTGAATGAAAGGAGCTGGCATCTCACTCTCTTTGAATCTTCTTTATCATGCTAGGATTAACAGGAAAAAGCAAAAAATTTCAGAATTGCACCTTGCAATGTGGAGATATTACTGTTTGTGCATTTACAATATTCATTGATTTTTGCCATTGAAAAACATGTTTTTCATATACCAGAAATGTTTGAAGCTACTGACTGAATGAAAGGAGCTGGCATCTCACTCTCTTTGAATCTTCTTTATCATGCTAGGATTAACAGGAAAAAGCTAAAAATTTCAGAATTGCACCGTGCAATGTGGAGATATTACTGTTTGTGCATTTACAATATTCATTGATTTTTGCCATTGAAAAACATGTTTTTCATATACCAGAAATGTTTGAAGCTACTGACTGAATGAAAGGAGCTGGCATCTCACTCTCTTTGAATCTTCTTTATCATGCTAGGATTAGCAGGAAAAAGCAAAAAATTTCAGAATTGCACCTTGCAATGTGGAGATATTACTGTTTGTGCATTTACAATATTCATTGATTTTTGCCATTGAAAAACATGTTTTTCATATACCAGAAATGTTTGAAGCTACTGACTGAATGAAAGGAGCTGGCATCTCACTCTCTTTGAATCTTCTTTATCATGCTAGGATTAACAGGAAAAAGCTAAAAATTTCAGAATTGCACCGTGCAATGTGGAGATATTACTGTTTGTGCATTTACAATATTCATTGATTTTTGCCATTGAAAAACATGTTTTTCATATACCAGAAATGTTTGAAGCTACTGACTGAATGAAAGGAGCTGGCATCTCACTCTCTTTGAATCTTCTTTATCATGCTAGGATTAGCAGGAAAAAGCAAAAAATTTCAGAATTGCACCTTGCAATGTGGAGATATTACTGTTTGTGCATTTACAATATTCATTGATTTTTGCCATTGAAAAACATGTTTTTCATATACCAGAAATGTTTGAAGCTACTGACTGAATGAAAGGAGCTGGCATCTCACTCTCTTTGAATCTTGTTTATCATGCTAGGATTAACAGGAAAAAGCAAAAAATTTCAGAATTGCACCGTGCAATGTGGAGATATTACTGTTTGTGCATTTACAATATTCATTGATTTTTGCCATTGAAAAACATGTTTTTCATATACCAGAAATGTTTGAAGCTACTGACTGAATGAAAGGAGCTGGCATCTCACTCTCTTTGAATCTTCTTTATCATGCTAGGATTAACAGGAAAAAGCTAAAAATTTCAGAATTGCACCGTGCAATGTGGAGATATTACTGTTTGTGCATTTACAATATTCATTGATTTTTGCCATTGAAAAACATGTTTTTCATATACCAGAAATGTTTGAAGCTACTGACTGAATGAAAGGAGCTGGCATCTCACTCTCTTTGAATCTTCTTTATCATGCTAGGATTAGCAGGAAAAAGCAAAAAATTTCAGAATTGCACCTTGCAATGTGGAGATATTACTGTTTGTGCATTTACAATATTCATTGATTTTTGCCATTGAAAAACATGTTTTTCATATACCAGAAATGTTTGAAGCTACTGACTGAATGAAAGGAGCTGGCATCTCACTCTCTTTGAATCTTCTTTATCATGCTAGGATTAACAGGAAAAAGCTAAAAATTTCAGAATTGCACCGTGCAATGTGGAGATATTACTGTTTGTGCATTTACAATATTCATTGATTTTTGCCATTGAAAAACATGTTTTTCATATACCAGAAATGTTTGAAGCTACTGACTGAATGAAAGGAGCTGGCATCTCACTCTCTTTGAATCTTCTTTATCATGCTAGGATTAGCAGGAAAAAGCAAAAAATTTCAGAATTGCACCTTGCAATGTGGAGATATTACTGTTTGTGCATTTACAATATTCATTGATTTTTGCCATTGAAAAACATGTTTTTCATATACCAGAAATGTTTGAAGCTACTGACTGAATGAAAGGAGCTGGCATCTCACTCTCTTTGAATCTTCTTTATCATGCTAGGATTAACAGGAAAAAGCAAAAAATTTCAGAATTGCACCTTGCAATGTGGAGATATTACTGTTTGTGCATTTACAATATTCATTGATTTTTGCCATTGAAAAACATGTTTTTCATATACCAGAAATGTTTGAAGCTACTGACTGAATGAAAGGAGCTGGCATCTCACTCTCTTTGAATCTTCTTTATCATGCTAGGATTAACAGGAAAAAGCTAAAAATTTCAGAATTGCACTGTGCAATGTGGAGATATTACTGTTTGTGCATTTACAATATTCATTGATTTTTGCCATTGAAAAACATGTTTTTCATATAGCAGAAATGTTTGAAGCTACTGACTGAATGAAAGGAGCTGGCATCTCACTCTCTTTGAATCTTCTTTATCATGCTAGGATTAGCAGGAAAAAGCAAAAAATTTCAGAATTGCACCTTGCAATGTGGAGATATTACTGTTTGTGCATTTACAATATTCATTGATTTTTGCCATTGAAAAACATGTTTTTCATATACCAGAAATGTTTGAAGCTACTGACTGAATGAAAGGAGCTGGCATCTCACTCTCTTTGAATCTTCTTTATCATGCCAGGATTAACAGGAAAAAGCTAAAAATTTCAGAATTGCACCGTGCAATGTGGAGATATTACTGTTTGTGCATTTACAATATTCATTGATTTTTGCCATTGAAAAACATGTTTTTCATATACCAGAAATGTTTGAAGCTACTGACTGAATGAAAGGAGCTGGCATCTCACTCTCTTTGAATCTTCTTTATCATGCTAGGATTAGCAGGAAAAAGCAAAAAATTTCAGAATTGCACCTTGCAATGTGGAGATATTACTGTTTGTGCATTTACAATATTCATTGATTTTTGCCATTGAAAAACATGTTTTTCATATACCAGAAATGTTTGAAGCTACTGACTGAATGAAAGGAGCTGGCATCTCACTCTCTTTGAATCTTCTTTATCATGCTAGGATTAACAGGAAAAAGCTAAAAATTTCAGAATTGCACCTTGCAATGTGGAGATATTACTGTTTGTGCATTTACAATATTCATTGATTTTTGCCATTGAAAAACATGTTTTTCATATACCAGAAATGTTTGAAGCTACTGACTGAATGAAAGGAGCTGGCATCTCACTCTCTTTGAATCTTCTTTATCATGCTAGGATTAACAGGAAAAAGCAAAAAATTTCAGAATTGCACCTTGCAATGTGGAGATATTACTGTTTGTGCATTTACAATATTCATTGATTTTTGCCATTGAAAAACATGTTTTTCATATACCAGAAATGTTTGAAGCTACTGACTGAATGAAAGGAGCTGGCATCTCACTCTCTTTGAATCTTCTTTATCATGCTAGGATTAACAGGAAAAAGCTAAAAATTTCAGAATTGCACCGTGCAATGTGGAGATATTACTGTTTGTGCATTTACAATATTCATTGATTTTTGCCATTGAAAAACATGTTTTTCATATACCAGAAATGTTTGAAGCTACTGACTGAATGAAAGGAGCTGGCATCTCACTCTCTTTGAATCTTCTTTATCATGCTAGGATTAGCAGGAAAAAGCAAAAAATTTCAGAATTGCACCTTGCAATGTGGAGATATTACTGTTTGTGCATTTACAATATTCATTGATTTTTGCCATTGAAAAACATGTTTTTCATATACCAGAAATGTTTGAAGCTACTGACTGAATGAAAGGAGCTGGCATCTCACTCTCTTTGAATCTTCTTTATCATGCTAGGATTAACAGGAAAAAGCTAAAAATTTCAGAATTGCACCGTGCAATGTGGAGATATTACTGTTTGTGCATTTACAATATTCATTGATTTTTGCCATTGAAAAACATGTTTTTCATATACCAGAAATGTTTGAAGCTACTGACTGAATGAAAGGAGCTGGCATCTCACTCTCTTTGAATCTTCTTTATCATGCTAGGATTAGCAGGAAAAAGCAAAAAATTTCAGAATTGCACCTTGCAATGTGGAGATATTACTGTTTGTGCATTTACAATATTCATTGATTTTTGCCATTGAAAAACATGTTTTTCATATACCAGAAATGTTTGAAGCTACTGACTGAATGAAAGGAGCTGGCATCTCACTCTCTTTGAATCTTCTTTATCATGCTAGGATTAACAGGAAAAAGCTAAAAATTTCAGAATTGCACCGTGCAATGTGGAGATATTACTGTTTGTGCATTTACAATATTCATTGATTTTTGCCATTGAAAAACATGTTTGTCATATACCAGAAATGTTTGAAGCTACTGACTGAATGAAAGGAGCTGGCATCTCACTCTCTTTGAATCTTCTTTATCATGCTAGGATTAGCAGGAAAAAGCAAAAAATTTCAGAATTGCACCTTGCAATGTGGAGATATTACTGTTTGTGCATTTACAATATTCATTGATTTTTGCCATTGAAAAACATGTTTTTCATATACCAGAAATGTTTGAAGCTACTGACTGAATGAAAGGAGCTGGCATCTCACTCTCTTTGAATCTTCTTTATCATGCTAGGATTAACAGGAAAAAGCAAAAAATTTCAGAATTGCACCTTGCAATGTGGAGATATTACTGTTTGTGCATTTACAATATTCATTGATTTTTGCCATTGAAAAACATGTTTTTCATATACCAGAAATGTTTGAAGCTACTGACTGAATGAAAGGAGCTGGCATCTCACTCTCTTTGAATCTTCTTTATCATGCTAGGATTAACAGGAAAAAGCTAAAAATTTCAGAATTGCACTGTGCAATGTGGAGATATTACTGTTTGTGCATTTACAATATTCATTGATTTTTGCCATTGAAAAACATGTTTTTCATATACCAGAAATGTTTGAAGCTACTGACTGAATGAAAGGAGCTGGCATCTCACTCTCTTTGAATCTTCTTTATCATGCTAGGATTAGCAGGAAAAAGCAAAAAATTTCAGAATTGCACCTTGCAATGTGGAGATATTACTGTTTGTGCATTTACAATATTCATTGATTTTTGCCATTGAAAAACATGTTTTTCATATACCAGAAATGTTTGAAGCTACTGACTGAATGAAAGGAGCTGGCATCTCACTCTCTTTGAATCTTCTTTATCATGCCAGGATAAACAGGAAAAAGCTAAAAATTTCAGAATTGCACCGTGCAATGTGGAGATATTACTGTTTGTGCATTTACAATATTCATTGATTTTTGCCATTGAAAAACATGTTTTTCATATACCAGAAATGTTTGAAGCTACTGACTGAATGAAAGGAGCTGGCATCTCACTCTCTTTGAATCTTCTTTATCATGCTAGGATTAGCAGGAAAAAGCAAAAAATTTCAGAATTGCACCTTGCAATGTGGAGATATTACTGTTTGTGCATTTACAATATTCATTGATTTTTGCCATTGAAAAACATGTTTTTCATATACCAGAAATGTTTGAAGCTACTGACTGAATGAAAGGAGCTGGCATCTCACTCTCTTTGAATCTTCTTTATCATGCCAGGATTAACAGGAAAAAGCTAAAAATTTCAGAATTGCACCGTGCAATGTGGAGATATTACTGTTTGTGCATTTACAATATTCATTGATTTTTGCCATTGAAAAACATGTTTTTCATATACCAGAAATGTTTGAAGCTACTGACTGAATGAAAGGAGCTGGCATCTCACTCTCTTTGAATCTTCTTTATCATGCTAGGATTAACAGGAAAAAGCTAAAAATTTCAGAATTGCACCGTGCAATGTGGAGATATTACTGTTTGTGCATTTACAATATTCATTGATTTTTGCCATTGAAAAACATGTTTTTCATATACCAGAAATGTTTGAAGCTACTGACTGAATGAAAGGAGCTGGCATCTCACTCTCTTTGAATCTTCTTTATCATGCTAGGATTAGCAGGAAAAAGCAAAAAATTTCAGAATTGCACCTTGCAATGTGGAGATATTACTGTTTGTGCATTTACAATATTCATTGATTTTTGCCATTGAAAAACATGTTTTTCATATACCAGAAATGTTTGAAGCTACTGACTGAATGAAAGGAGCTGGCATCTCACTCTCTTTGAATCTTCTTTATCATGCTAGGATTAACAGGAAAAAGCTAAAAATTTCAGAATTGCACCGTGCAATGTGGAGATATTACTGTTTGTGCATTTACAATATTCATTGATTTTTGCCATTGAAAAACATGTTTTTCATATACCAGAAATGTTTGAAGCTACTGACTGAATGAAAGGAGCTGGCATCTCACTCTCTTTGAATCTTCTTTATCATGCTAGGATTAGCAGGAAAAAGCAAAAAATTTCAGAATTGCACCTTGCAATGTGGAGATATTACTGTTTGTGCATTTACAATATTCATTGATTTTTGCCATTGAAAAACATGTTTTTCATATACCAGAAATGTTTGAAGCTACTGACTGAATGAAAGGAGCTGGCATCTCACTCTCTTTGAATCTTCTTTATCATGCTAGGATTAACAGGAAAAAGCAAAAAATTTCAGAATTGCACCTTGCAATGTGGAGATATTACTGTTTGTGCATTTACAATATTCATTGATTTTTGCCATTGAAAAACATGTTTTTCATATACCAGAAATGTTTGAAGCTACTGACTGAATGAAAGGAGCTGGCATCTCACTCTCTTTGAATCTTCTTTATCATGCTAGGATTAACAGGAAAAAGCTAAAAATTTCAGAATTGCAATGTGCAATGTGGAGATATTACTGTTTGTGCATTTACAATATTCATTGATTTTTGCCATTGAAAAACATGTTTTTCATATACCAGAAATGTTTGAAGCTACTGACTGAATGAAAGGAGCTGGCATCTCACTCTCTTTGAATCTTCTTTATCATGCTAGGATTAGCAGGAAAAAGCAAAAAATTTCAGAATTGCACCTTGCAATGTGGAGATATTACTGTTTGTGCATTTACAATATTCATTGATTTTTGCCATTGAAAAACATGTTTTTCATATACCAGAAATGTTTGAAGCTACTGACTGAATGAAAGGAGCTGGCATCTCACTCTCTTTGAATCTTCTTTATCATGCCAGGATTAACAGGAAAAAGCTAAAAATTTCAGAATTGCACCGTGCAATGTGGAGATATTACTGTTTGTGCATTTACAATATTCATTGATTTTTGCCATTGAAAAACATGTTTTTCATATACCAGAAATGTTTGAAGCTACTGACTGAATGAAAGGAGCTGGCATCTCACTCTCTTTGAATCTTCTTTATCATGCTAGGATTAGCAGGAAAAAGCAAAAAATTTCAGAATTGCACCTTGCAATGTGGAGATATTACTGTTTGTGCATTTACAATATTCATTGATTTTTGCCATTGAAAAACATGTTTTTCATATACCAGAAATGTTTGAAGCTACTGACTGAATGAAAGGAGCTGGCATCTCACTCTCTTTGAATCTTCTTTATCATGCTAGGATTAACAGGAAAAAGCAAAAAATTTCAGAATTGCACCTTGCAATGTGGAGATATTACTGTTTGTGCATTTACAATATTCATTGATTTTTGCCATTGAAAAACATGTTTTTCATATACCAGAAATGTTTGAAGCTACTGACTGAATGAAAGGAGCTGGCATCTCACTCTCTTTGAATCTTCTTTATCATGCTATGATTAACAGGAAAAAGCAAAAAATTTCAGAATTGCACCTTGCAATGTGGAGATATTACTGTTTGTGCATTTACAATATTCATTGATTTTTGCCATTGAAAAACATGTTTTTCATATACCAGAAATGTTTGAAGCTACTGACTGAATGAAAGGAGCTGGCATCTCACTCTCTTTGAATCTTCTTTATCATGCTAGGATTAACAGGAAAAAGCTAAAAATTTCAGAATTGCACCGTGCAATGTGGAGATATTACTGTTTGTGCATTTACAATATTCATTGATTTTTGCCATTGAAAAACATGTTTTTCATATACCAGAAATGTTTGAAGCTACTGACTGAATGAAAGGAGCTGGCATCTCACTCTCTTTGAATCTTCTTTATCATGCTAGGATTAGCAGGAAAAAGCAAAAAATTTCAGAATTGCACCTTGCAATGTGGAGATATTACTGTTTGTGCATTTACAATATTCATTGATTTTTGCCATTGAAAAACATGTTTTTCATATACCAGAAATGTTTGAAGCTACTGACTGAATGAAAGGAGCTGGCATCTCACTCTCTTTGAATCTTCTTTATCATGCTAGGATTAACAGGAAAAAGCTAAAAATTTCAGAATTGCACCGTGCAATGTGGAGATATTACTGTTTGTGCATTTACAATATTCATTGATTTTTGCCATTGAAAAACATGTTTTTCATATACCAGAAATGTTTGAAGCTACTGACTGAATGAAAGGAGCTGGCATCTCACTCTCTT
Organism: Phyllobates terribilis; assembly: GCF_046119375.1. NCBI lineage: Eukaryota > Metazoa > Chordata > Amphibia > Anura > Dendrobatidae > Phyllobates > Phyllobates terribilis. The sequence goes on from NW_027371589.1 coordinate 23,650, forward strand.
TGAATCTTCTTTATCATGCTAGGATTAGCAGGAAAAAGCAAAAAATTTCAGAATTGCACCTTGCAATGTGGAGATATTACTGTTTGTGCATTTACAATATTCATTGATTTTTGCCATTGAAAAACATGTTTTTCATATACCAGAAATGTTTGAAGCTACTGACTGAATGAAAGGAGCTGGCATCTCACTCTCTTTGAATCTTCTTTATCATGCTAGGATTAACAGGAAAAAGCTAAAAATTTCAGAATTGCACCGTGCAATGTGGAGATATTACTGTTTGTGCATTTACAATATTCATTGATTTTTGCCATTGAAAAACATGTTTGTCATATACCAGAAATGTTTGAAGCTACTGACTGAATGAAAGGAGCTGGCATCTCACTCTCTTTGAATCTTCTTTATCATGCTAGGATTAGCAGGAAAAAGCAAAAAATTTCAGAATTGCACCTTGCAATGTGGAGATATTACTGTTTGTGCATTTACAATATTCATTGATTTTTGCCATTGAAAAACATGTTTTTCATATACCAGAAATGTTTGAAGCTACTGACTGAATGAAAGGAGCTGGCATCTCACTCTCTTTGAATCTTCTTTATCATGCTAGGATTAACAGGAAAAAGCAAAAAATTTCAGAATTGCACCTTGCAATGTGGAGATATTACTGTTTGTGCATTTACAATATTCATTGATTTTTGCCATTGAAAAACATGTTTTTCATATACCAGAAATGTTTGAAGCTACTGACTGAATGAAAGGAGCTGGCATCTCACTCTCTTTGAATCTTCTTTATCATGCTAGGATTAACAGGAAAAAGCTAAAAATTTCAGAATTGCACTGTGCAATGTGGAGATATTACTGTTTGTGCATTTACAATATTCATTGATTTTTGCCATTGAAAAACATGTTTTTCATATACCAGAAATGTTTGAAGCTACTGACTGAATGAAAGGAGCTGGCATCTCACTCTCTTTGAATCTTCTTTATCATGCTAGGATTAGCAGGAAAAAGCAAAAAATTTCAGAATTGCACCTTGCAATGTGGAGATATTACTGTTTGTGCATTTACAATATTCATTGATTTTTGCCATTGAAAAACATGTTTTTCATATACCAGAAATGTTTGAAGCTACTGACTGAATGAAAGGAGCTGGCATCTCACTCTCTTTGAATCTTCTTTATCATGCCAGGATTAACAGGAAAAAGCTAAAAATTTCAGAATTGCACCGTGCAATGTGGAGATATTACTGTTTGTGCATTTACAATATTCATTGATTTTTGCCATTGAAAAACATGTTTTTCATATACCAGAAATGTTTGAAGCTACTGACTGAATGAAAGGAGCTGGCATCTCACTCTCTTTGAATCTTCTTTATCATGCTAGGATTAGCAGGAAAAAGCAAAAAATTTCAGAATTGCACCTTGCAATGTGGAGATATTACTGTTTGTGCATTTACAATATTCATTGATTTTTGCCATTGAAAAACATGTTTTTCATATACCAGAAATGTTTGAAGCTACTGACTGAATGAAAGGAGCTGGCATCTCACTCTCTTTGAATCTTCTTTATCATGCTAGGATTAACAGGAAAAAGCAAAAAATTTCAGAATTGCACCTTGCAATGTGGAGATATTACTGTTTGTGCATTTACAATATTCATTGATTTTTGCCATTGAAAAACATGTTTTTCATATACCAGAAATGTTTGAAGCTACTGACTGAATGAAAGGAGCTGGCATCTCACTCTCTTTGAATCTTCTTTATCATGCTAGGATTAGCAGGAAAAAGCAAAAAATTTCAGAATTGCACCTTGCAATGTGGAGATATTACTGTTTGTGCATTTACAATATTCATTGATTTTTGCCATTGAAAAACATGTTTTTCATATACCAGAAATGTTTGAAGCTACTGACTGAATGAAAGGAGCTGGCATCTCACTCTCTTTGAATCTTCTTTATCATGCTAGGATTAACAGGAAAAAGCTAAAAATTTCAGAATTGCACCGTGCAATGTGGAGA
>NW_027371590.1:0-25658 GCF_046119375.1 Phyllobates terribilis
AGGCAACTTTGTAGTATATCTTATCTGAGAAATTAGCTTTTTTTCTCCTCCTGGATTGATCTTTCAGTCTCAAAATTGTCAATTCACAGGTAAAATCTGTTACATTACTGACCACTAGTCGGTAATTACCGTATTTTTCGGACTATAAGACACACCGGACCATAAGACAGAAGGAGGAAAATAGAAAAAAAAATTTAAGCAAAAAATGTGGTCATGATGCACTGTTAAGGGGGAGGGGGTCTGCTGCTGACATTGTTATAGGGGTAATGTCCCACAATTCTGTTAATATCCCCCATCCTGGTATATATGGCCCCCTCATCCTGTTATACTTGGCCCTCATCCCCATCCTGATATGCATGGCACCCCTCATTCCCATCCTGGCATGCATGGCACCCCATTCCCCTATCCTGGTATGCATGGCCCCCCTCATCCCTCTTCCTGATATGTATAGCACCCTTCATCTCTCATCCTGGTAGGCATGGCACCCCTCTTCCTGGTATGCATGGCACCCCTTATCCCTCATCCTGGTATGCATGGCCACCCCTCTTCCTGGTATGTATGGCACCCTTCACCCCTCATTTGGTATGTATGGCACCCGTCATCCCAGTCCTGGTATGCATGGCACCCTTCATCCCTCTTCCTGGTATGTATGGCACCCCTCATCCTGGTATGTATGGCACCCCTCATCCTGGTATGCTTGGCACCCCTTATCCCTCTTTCTGGTATGCTTGGCACCCCTCATCCCTCTTCCTGGTATGCTTATCCCCCTCACCCCTCTTCCTGGTATAAATGGCACCCCTCATCCCTCTCTCTGCTCCATCGCTCTGCCTCCCGATCTGCCATGCCCCCTCACACTGTGAGATGCTGTGCTGGAATAGTCATTGCTCCCCACGCCGGGACTGTGTGCGTGGGGAACAGTGACCATTCACTCTCCTTAATAGCGCGCACACTGTACCTGCAGCACGGCTCCTACTGTGCTCGGCGGTCTCGTGTGCCCGCTATTAATGAGCATGAATATTCACTACAACCCATGGAAGTGGATTGTAGTGAATATTCATGGTCTTTAATAGCGGGCACACATGACTGCCGAGCGCAGCAGGAGCCGCGCTGCGGGTACAGTGTGCACCTCCTTGCCCCGCTCATCCCCAGCTGCCGCTCCCCCCAGAGCCATAGTATACATATGTATTCGGACTATAAGACACACCTCCCACTTTCCTCCAAAATTTCGGAGGAAAAAAATGCGTCTTATAGTCCGAAAAATATGGTATTTACTGAGCGTCATTCGTTTAATAACCTGTTCACACAGGCAGACTGCGATTCGGATGCGCACTGAATAATCTGTAACAGATCAGTGTGCATAGGCTACCATTGTTCTTGGCAGCGCAGGTCCTTTTTGCACTTAAGGCTATGTGCGCACGATCAGGATTTGAAGCAGAAATTTACCGTGTTTCTGCATCTCCTTGGCAGGAAAAACGCTGTGGAAAAAAACGTGTGGTTTTGACATGTTTTTATGCTTTTTTCAGCAGCAGAAGGGAAGGAAGGGAGACACAGATTCTCTACTTCGTGGGTAGGCGGAGCCCCATAGGATAGTTCACCTCAGATTGGAAAAAGACGACCGGCCCCTCCAGTATATAGGCTCCTCCTACTCCCATGTTCATCAGTCTTTTTATCTGAGGTCTCAGAGGATAGTCGCTGCTTCGGCAGCTCCTCAGAAGAGTTGTTATTTTATATCCAGCGAGTCCTGGACCCCCGTGGTCTAGAGGTCTCTGGGGGTCTCGGCGCTGCTGAGACCCCTGACCCTCCCCTGGCAGCTCTGTGTACCCCTTGAGGTTCCCACTTATGCCTGCTGGCCCCGGGGGATACAGGGCGCTCCCTGGCGGAGGCGCACACCACACATCTGAGAGGGTCCCTGCGTGCTCCGCCATAGGGGGGAGCAAAGGGCCATGGCGCCACACATCCCTGAGGATCCCTGTGGCTTTCAGCCGGGTAAGTGCTCTTTGGTCTAAAGAGTATCTTTGACGGCTACGGCAAGTGTACTGCCTGTGTGTTTCTTGTCTATTTCAGACGCTGCCTTGACTGGGGAGCAGAGACGGAGGCCAGTAATTTTAATTTTTATTTTTTATTTGCGCATGCTTTTTCGTTTTTGCTTCCTGCCTTCATTGAGGCAGGAAGCTCCCTGTATTGGCGCGCGTTTTCTTGCTTTTATTGACTTGCTTCCTGCCTTCATAGAGGTAGGAAGTTTTCTGCCCTCATTTTTGTTGTTTGAATAAGGTGGGGGCGTGGCCTAGCGGGGGCGTGGCTTAGCGTCTCCTGGCTTCCTGCCATCATTACTTAGGCAGGAAGCGCTTGGTTGAGCGTGCGCAGTTGGTCCCTGCTTCTCCCTCCGGCGTCCAGCGGCGCCTCCTGCTCTCTGCTCCCCGTCCATCCACACACTTAGGAGGAGCGGTCGCCGCAGTACCGGTGAGTCCCCTCTGCCTCTGGCAGGGGTTCTTTGTCAGTGCTGTCTCTCCAGGCTACCTATTAGGAGTCCTCAGGAGCACTGCCGCTTTCTCTCCTAAAGCTATTTACTTCACTGACCTTTTAGGCTGTGTAGTATTCTAGTTGCTGTGATGTTAACCCCTTCTGAAAAAGTGGAACTTTAGGGGAAACACATGGTGTTTAAGGGAGTTTCCCCCTATTGATTTTTTGCTCGGCATCTCTGGGGTAGCTCTTTTCTAAGGGTGAGCTTTAACCCTTCAGAGCCTGTCGCATATATAAAAAAATAAATAAATAAAAAAAAAAAAAAAAAAAAAAAAAAAATATATATATATATATATATATATATATATATATATATATAAAAAAAAAGTGAGTTTTGAAAACAGGCTGTGCAGCTTTCACACTTTTTGCCATCGTTGTTGTACATCCTGGCATCTGGTGTGGGTGGCATGTCGGATCAGGGGCCTGGGAGTGCGGATCGGTCTCCTGATCCATTTCAGGTTCAGTCGCACGCCTCTGATACACTCAGGCCTTCTACTACATCAAGTTCAACGCTCAGTGATGTTAAGGTGGAGGCGCTCACTCGCTCCATTGATAGTCTCTCTAGTCTCCTGGGACAGTGGGTGTCAGCTAGGTCACACCCAATGCCACGAGGTAAAAAGCGCCGCAAGACTATGGTGGCGTTGTCTCCCTCGCAGAGTGCATCAGAGGCTTCGGATTCACCAACAGATTCGGTTGATGAAATTTCTGAGTCCGAAGAGGAGGATCAACAGGATCGCTCTGTTTCTCTTTCTGGTCGCGTAGATGTGCTTATTAAGGACATGCGGTAAGTATTAGAGCTGTCTGAAGAGCCGACAAGACCGTCTAGGTCGGGCCGTCTGTATCAGAAGACGCGCCGTGTTCATTCTACATTACCTGCGCATGAGGAACTTAACGAAGTGGTGGCGAAGGAGCGTCAGTGTCCGGATAAACGCTTCCGAGGAACGCGTTTTTTTGATGCCCTATATCCCTGTGCCAAGGAGATGGTTACTAATTGGGTTCCCTCTCCTGAGGTGGATATATCTGTGTCTCAGCTGACCAAGTCTTCCCTGCTTCCTGTTAAAGGGAGAGCCAATCTTCAGGATCCTTTGGACAGAAGATCGGAGTCAGCGGCGAAATCCATCTATGAAGCCGCGGGTCATGGTTTCCGAGCGGCCTTGGGGACCATGTGGGCCGGTGAGGCTTCTCTGCGGTGGTTGGATCAGCTGCGTGCGGCGTGGCAGGATGGGACTTCGCGTTCAGAAGTGGAAAAGCTTTTTCAGCGAATGGAAGAAGCTATGCGTTATGGCAGAGATGCAGTACTGGACACTGCTTCAATTCTGTCCAGGGCTCAGGCTTCGGCAGTCACGATTAGAAGAGCTCTGTGGCTTAAACAGTGGACCGGGGATGCAGTATCCAAACAGGGATTGCTTAGTCTGGCATATAAGGGCGGTCAGCTCTTTGGTTCAGATCTTTCGGAACTAATTGCCAAAGCTAAAGCTAAGGATGTTACTCTGCCTGGGAAAAAGGCAGTGGCATCCACAGCCAGCAGGACAGGGCCCGGCAGAGGTCTTCGGTCCTTTCGGGCCAGGGGACGGTTCAGTCAGCCTTCTTGGAGATTGGGTCGTCCCTCATCCTCCGGCAGATCCGCCCAGAAATCTTGTACTCCTTGGAAGCAACGGTCCCGTCAGGACAGACGGGAGGTTGATAAAAAGTCCGCTAAGGCTGACTGACGCCAGGGATCCCCCCGAGGGCTCTCGGTTGGGAGGTCGTCTGCTACAATTCGGGTCGATCTGGGCATCCCACAGAGCAGACGCCTGGGTGACACGGGTTATGTCGGCAGGCTATTTCATAGAGTTTCATTCGCTGCCTCCAGACAGGTTTCGTCTGACGGGCGTTCCGTCCGTGCCAAGACTGGCTGCCACACTGTTTCAGGAGGTCGACTCTCTCCTACAGCAGGGTGTGGTGGTTCAGGTTCCTCCGGAAGACCAGGGAAAGGGTTTTTATTCCAACCTTTTTGTGGTCCCCAAAAAGGAGGACAAGTTTCGTCCAGTGCTGGATCTCAGGGATTTGAATATTTACGTCCGGACGCGGAAGTTCCGCATGGAGTCTCTCCGATCGGTGATAGCGACCCTGTCGCAGTACGATTTCTTGGTGTCCATAGACATCCGCGACGCCTATTTGCATATCCCTATCGGCAGGGCTCACCAGCGTTTCTTGCGTTTCGCTATAGGTCAAACCCATTACCAGTTTGTGGCCCTGCCTTTCCGGTTGGCCTCAACTCCCAGGGTTTTTACAAAAATTCTGGCTCCTCTCATGGCGCTTCTTCGAAGACAGGGGGTTACGATCCTCCCCTACCTGGACGACCTGTTCATAGGGTCACCCACAGCGGAGGAGGCAATAGCGGCTCGCGATCTCTCCCTTCAGTACCTGATGGACTTCGGGTGGGTGATCAATTGGAAGAAATCGTCATTGGAGCCAGCACAGTCCATTCTTTTCCTGGGGATGCAGTTCGATACTGTTCGGGCAGTTGTGTCCCTGCCTCCTGTCAAACAGACGAACCTTCGTCTTCTGGTCCAGGCTATGAGGTCGGCGCTGTCAATGTCCCTTCGGGAATGCATGCGCCTTCTGGGTCAAATGGTGGCAACTATGGAAGCAGTACCATTTGCACAATTTCATTCCCGGGATCTCCAGAGCCTTATTCTGACCCATTGGGATCGATCGCTAACTTCTCTGGATCGCTCGGTCATTATCTCCCGCAGGGTGCGAGAATCTCTTGGATGGTGGTTATGTCCGGAGACTCTATCCGTGGGGAAATCCTTCCTTCCTCCGAGATGGTCGGTGGTGACAACCGATGCCAGCCGGACAGGCTGGGGGGGAGTTTGGAACAACCTCTGGATTCAGGGAGTCTGGTCGCCAAAGGAGTCGTCTCTCCCGATCAACATTTCCGACGTTCATGTCCAGGTACAGGGACCCGGAGGCGGTGGCGGTGGATGCTCTAGTGGCCCCGTGGGGTCAGTTCAAGCTGATCTATGCGTTTCCGCCGATATCCTTACTACCTCTGGTGATCCGACGGATCAAACTCGAAAGGGTATCAATAATTCTGATAGCACCAGACTGGCCGCGGAGGACATGGTATTCGACGCTGGTGTCTCTTCAGGCGGCACCTCCTTTTCCGCTGCCCCTTCGCCCGGACTTGTTCACTCAGGGGCCCATTCGTCATCCGGACCTGAGGTCCCTTCGTTTGACGGCGTGGCTCTTGAGACCGAGATCTTGACCCGTCGCGGTTTTTCGCCCGAGGTCATTGCTACCTTGCGGGCGGCCCGGAGTCCAGCTACGTCCAGGATTTATCACAGAACTTGGGAGTCTTTCTATTCATGGTGTTCTGGATCTTCAAGAAACCCGAGGGTTTTTTCCATCCCCAACTTCTTGGCCTTTCTGCAATCTAGTCTGGCCAGGGGTTTGGCAGTTAGTACGGTGCGGGGACAGGTATCTGCTCTTTCCGCACTTTTTAGGAAGGCTATTGCCTCTCGTAGGGATGTGCGCTCTTTTTTTCGCGGAGTCGCACGTCAGTTTCCGCCACGGAGGGCAGTTGTGGCTCCATGGCGGCTTAATCTAGTCCTGGAAGTTCTTCAGCATAGGCCTTTTAAGCCTATGGATTCTGCTAAACTTTCACTACTTTCTTGGAAGGTGGCCTTCTTGGTGGCAGTCACCTCTTTGAGAAGGGTATCGGAATTGGCAGCACTTTCTTGCTCACCTCCTTTTCTGGAATTTTTTCCGGATCGCGTGGTGCTTCGTACTTGTGAAGATTTTTTGCCTAAGGTAGTGTCACAATTCCACATTAATCAGGACATTGTGTTGCCTTCTCTTTGTCCAGGACCTAAGAATCCAAGGGAGCGGGCCTTGCACTCGTTGGACTTAGTGCGGGCATTGAAGTTCTATCTTACGATCACCCAAGGTTTTCGGAAGTCGGACTCTCTTTTTATAATTCCGGCAGGTCGTCGGCGTGGTCAACGTGCTTCCAAAGACACGATAGCTCGGTGGATCCGTTCAGCTATCCTGGAAGCGTACCGGCTCAAGGGCAAGCCTTGTCCGGTTAAAGTTAAAGCTCATTCCACGAGAGCCATTGGCTCATCTTGGACTTTTCGTCAGGGGGCCTCGGCAGCGCAGCTCTGCCGGACGGCCACCTGGCGCTCCGTTCACACCTTTACTAAGTTTTATAAGGTGGACGTAAGTGCTTCAGCGATGCGGCCCTGGGACGCAGGGTCCTGCAGGCGGCGGTAATTTAAGTTATCCTTTACTTAGTTTTCCGTATTTTAGCGCGGTTTGCGCTCTTGCTAAGTTTTGGGTATGGAAGCTTCTGCCTCTATTTCCCACCCTTAAGTAGGTACTGCTTTAGGACGTCCCACGAAGTAGAGAATCTGTGTCTCCTTCCTTCCCTTCTGCTGCTGAAAGCCGGATTTTGGTAAGAACTTACCTGTAAAATCCTTTTCAGCGAAGAAGGAAGGGAGACACAGCACCCTCCCAGGGCAGAAGTGTTTTTTTGTGTTTCTAGATGCAGCGCGTCTCCTTCCTGATGTCGATCTTCTGGACTGGGTTTAGCGCTCTACGGCTCTCCTTCCAGTTTCGCCAGCTCTACACAGTTGTCAGGTCCAATGGGGTATGCCTAAGACTGTGTGTTTCTATTACATAACCTGCTTTCTCTCATTTTTGAAATTTCAGAAGGGGATATGTTGTTCTACTGGTTGGTCTGCTCTTCCTTAGCTTGTGTACGGACTGATGAACATGGGAGTAGGAGGAGCCTATATACTGGAGGGGCCGGTCGTCTTTTTCCAATCTGAGGTGACTATCCTATGGGGCTCCGCCTACCCACCAAGTAGAGAATCTGTGTCTCCCTTCCTTCCTTCGCTGAAAAGGATTTTACAGGTAAGTTCTTACCAAAATCCGGCTTTTTAAGTGTTTTTGTACTTCAATGAATGCTTTTTGGAGCTAAATAAAGTTATTTGGTGGGACATTGCTTAAACCCTTGGATTACCTTCAGAACTGGGTGAGTATATTGGTAAATTTAAATGATTAAAGAATATGTCTGTTGTATTTCAATTAAAGTGTTTGCTCTGTGTCTGTGTGTTTATTTAACTCTTTACTTCACTTTAATTAGGTTTGGTCATGAAAAGGTCTGATTGACACCTTGTCATAACCCAAACAGGGCTAGGTGTCAGCTGATTCCCCTACACCCAATCTTCATTAGCATTTCCATTCATGTATTTATTTTTAGCCTAGGAAGGTGCCATTTGCAAACATGGTCCCTGGCCATTATTAACAGCTTACAGCACTACATCCCCCCCCCCCCCCCCAGCAGCACTCAGCACTTCAGATGCAGCGTATTTTGCTGCCTTCAAAAACGCGGTGTTCTAACACTGCAATTTTGTGTCGGTACATGTGAATAAACCGCATATAATGACACCTAAATCGGTCAAAATCTGCAGCGGAGACTAGCGTGTCCACTACAGAAATTGACATGATGTAGGTGAGTTTTGGTACATGACCACGATCAGGAGCCACTGCAAGTTTGACGCTGCGGATTTATGCAGCATCAAACCCGCGGCGTCCAGATTTTACAGCATAGTGGATGGGATCACTAGAAATCCCATGTCCACTATGCATGCATCAGAGGCTGCAGATCACCCGTGGACACTGACATGTGCGTGTCTTTCAGTACAGCAGCATGTCAAATTCTCTTGCGGAGTCATTAGTCTCCGCACCAGAAAGTTGACCAGTAGAATGTATTGAATGCAGTAAATCCACATGGTTCAGTGAACACCTGTCTATTTACCTGCGTTCAATAAAATGCAACGTTTTGGACGCAGCAAAAATATGTGTCCAAAGCGCTGCTATGTCCGAATCGTGGGCACAGAGCCTAAAATTTAAAAAAAAAAAAAAAAATGGCGTGGGCTCCCGCATCCTTTTTAAAACCACCAGAGGGGAAACCGACTGCTGGGGGCTGATATTAGTAGCCGGGAAAGGGGCAATTAGCCAACAATGTTCTCTGGCTATTAATATCAGCCCAGAGCTGTTTGTATAGTCTTTACTGGCTAGATTACAGGGGGACCCCAGAATTTTTTTTTTTACGTAGGGTCCCTTATAAAATCTAACCAGATAAGGCTAAACAGACAGCTGCGGGCTGATATTAATAGCCAGGGAAGGGGCCATGGATACTAGCCCCCTCCGCGACTATTAATATCACCCCTCAGCAGTCCCAGAAATGACGCATCCATAAGATGCGCCAAATCTGGGCGCTTAGCCTTGCTCTTCCACACTGCCCTGTAGTGTGGCAGGGGGGTAATGGGGTTGGGTTCACGTCAGCTTTGTATTGGCGGCTGACGTGAAGTCCAGGTTAGTAATGGAGTGCGTCTATAAAAGGCCCCCAATACTAACCGCGTAGTAAAATGGTCGCCGCTTTTTCAATAAAAGACACGGCCAGAAGAAAGTATTTTAATGAAATAAAAAACACACGGTTCTACAATCTTTTTTATTACCCTCTGTCCGCGAAGCCATCGATCTTCTGAAAAAACGTAAAATAACAAACAACCATATCCCTCACCTGTCCGCTGTCAACGACGCAGTCCACACATTGCCAACAATTGTCCCACGGCGATCTGGGTCACTTCTACAGCAGTGACATCAGCAATCACTGATGTCACTGCTGTAGAAGACAGCAATGTATACTGACGGGTGTAAAATCACCCCTGTCCGTATACTTGCTGCTGCAGGAGGTCACTGGGGTTCCTCAGCTGAAGATCAGCTGATCAGCCCCGGTGAACTTACCACCATGGGAATATTCTTGAGAAAGTTCCCATGGTGAGATCACGTGAGCGATCAGCTGATCGCTCACATGACCGCAGGTCCTGGCAGCTCAGTACACTGCTGGGAGTGAGCCCGCTCCCCACAGTGTACCGCCGGGAGCATTGGATCGCCGCGGGGGACCAGGACGACACTGTGGGCGCCGAACAGGTGAGGATAAGGTTTTTTTTTTTGTTTTTTGTTTTTTAAAAAATTACGTTTTATTTATTTTTTAACCACGGGCTGGACAGAGCAGACCACTGCTCCCCTCAGCCGATAACAGCGAGAGTGGCGGTCGGATGAGAGGAGTAGTAGTCCTCCTCTGCCGACCCGGGTACCACCCGCAGCTCTTTTCCAGCGCGAATTCGCGCCCATTGGCTTTAATTGAAACGAAGCAAAGCCACAGGTATAGATATTTTACCTGCTGTTTTGCTGCGGTTAAATTCCCCTGCGGAAACACCCGAACAATGGTCATGCTGCGTTCTTTTCCGCAATGGTAATCCTGAGCGGAAATTTCCGCATCATGTGCACAGCACATCAGGATTACCATTGCTGTAGCTGGCAGACTTATTAACAAGCGTTTTCGCAGCTTTTCCCGTGGCAGGAAAATCGCCGCGAAAAGGCATCAAAAACTCTTCGTGTGCACATAGCCTAAACTAGTTTCTCCAGTATTAACCCCTTCACGATATATGATGTATATTTATGTCATATGTCATGTCCCTAACTTTGATGGAGGCTAAAACGCTGAGCCTGCATCTTTTCCCCACACATAATGACTGATTTAATCAGCGAGTGCAGCGGTGCTCTGCCGGCCTGCAGCTGTTAACCAATTAAATCCCACTGTGGATCACTGACAGCAGGATTTAACACTTGCCGACCAGAAACCCATCGACGCCAATGTCACATGATCACGGGGTGCAGATGGGTTGTCATGACAGCTGGGGGTTTGCTGATGACCCCCATTCCTGTTATTACGAGCCCTCCTGTGAATTCCAACCCATGGCCAGCATTTATAGTAGATCGTGATTTCTGCTATACATAGCAGTACTGAAGCCTGCTATGTATAGCGCAGATGATCTCCGCTTCAGGTCTCCTGAAGGCACTATTAAATAAAGGAAAGAGTAAAAAAAAAGGCTGCAAAAAAATGTTAAAGTACAAAAGTTCAAATCACCCCCTTTTAGCCCAATTAAAAATAAAACAAAAAAATAATATAAATATATATATATATATATATATATATATATATATATATATATACATATTTGGTATCACTGTGTTTGTAAAAGTCTGATCTATCAAATTTTAGAAAATAAGTTAATCTGATCGGTAAACAACGGAACGAGGAAAAAGAATCGAAGCGCCAGGATTACCTTTTTTTTGGTCGCCGCAATGAGAGGCAATCAAAACATTGTATCTACCCCAAAATAGTATAGATAAAAACGTCCACTCTGCGCACGAAAAAAAGCCCTGACCCAGCCCCAGATCACAAAAAAATTAAAACATTACGGGTCTCGGAAAATGGCGTCAAATGTATTTTTTCTCATGCAAATTTCCGAATTTTGTCTTCACTTAAATAAAAAACAAACAACTATACATGTTTGGTATTTGCTCGCTCGCGCTGACCTGGAGAATCATATTGGCAGGTCAATTTTACCATATTAGGGAGCATGGTAAATAAAGAACCAGTCTTTTTGATAATTCCTGATCCATCTCGATACACCGGTAATACCCACTCAAGCAGTCAGTGGGTAACCACTGCATCCAGACATGGGCTGAACGTCAGGACAGGATCAGGAGGCCAGTGGGGACTGGAAGCCATCAGAATAGAAGCTGCCGGGGGTCGGTGCTGGTAAGTAGCGTCTCTTAGAATTTTTTTATATACCAGTCTGAATCCTTGAAAACAAAATGTAATCTGCTGGACAGGCCATTTAAAATTGTTTTGCTTCTATCAAGTAAGTGTATGCATTCAACCGGTTTTGTCTCCGATGAAAGAGTATAGATCATACACATCTCTAAATACATGCAATTAAACAATCATGAACTGGATTTCCTTCCTGAACATCTGCAGTTGTTGCAGTGGAATCTCCTTTCCCACTTGCTTCCTGTCATTGACTGTATTGTTATATAGCAGGTGACAAGCTGTGTCACTGGAGTAGCAACGCATTTCAGTCCATTACAAGCAGTAGGACACCTTGATTCATAGTCCTGTACACAACACTGGGACTAGGGCCATGGCTCCACTATCAGTATTTGGTCAGTATTCGGTCAGTATTTTTTCTCAGGAGTGGGAGCCAAAACCAGGTGAGGAACAATCAGAGAAAAGGTATAATAGAAACAAGTCACCAATTCTGCATTTATCACCCACTCCTGGTTTTGGCTCCCACTCCTGAGAAAAATTATGACCGAATACTGACCAAATAGTGGGGCCGTGGCCTAAAAGTAAGAAAAATGTCTTCTGTTCCTAGTTTCAAGCTTCGAGTGTCTTGCGTAATATGACAACCTGTTTTTTGGTGACTTAATTTCTTCTCCTTGGTTTCTGTATGAACGAGATAATCATAGGCTCATAATAAACTTTGCTGCGACCCATTCAAAAATGACTAATCCTAATAAATGTGTTTAAAGGGAATCTGTCAGTAGGATCAACCCTCCTAAGCCGTCTAAATAGGCATGCAGGTCATAGGAAAATGAATAAAATGATACCTTTTTTCATTAATTCTAGGTTATTCACATATTCACAGTGCTGTGTTTCTGTTCACTTCAGTAAATGTGTCAGTTACATTTGTTAAGCTTCCCATACACTTGAGATAGATGTCGGCCAATAGTTATCTCCCAGTGCCTAGGAACGCTGGCCAACACTACTGTGTTCTGTATGAGAGAGCCGCTGTCAGACTCCCCTGGTGGCGGCTTATCTCCCAGAGAACAAAAGGATCCACCATTGGAAATCCAAAGTGCTGGATCCTTATCCCCTCCAATATCATCTGATGCCAGAGAGTCTAGAGGCCCCAATACACATTAGAATGTCAGCTGATATTGGCCGGTTCGGTCGACTTTATTTTGTTCTGTGTGGGGGTCTTTAGGTTTTGTTCTATTAATAACTTGTGCAGAACTGATAATTGTGACCATGTTTTGTCCACTGTTCCGCAAGTGTGAAAATATAAACGGATTTTCCTTATTTGAATCTGATGTGGGGGTTGTCTAACACCGGTGATGTTAAATATCCAGACTTAATAATACATTGTACATCTGAACTTCTATAGCACTTGTACAATCATCAGTAATGAGTTCTACAAGGGTATTTCTGCTTTAAATGGACAGAAATGACAGCTGTGTCTACATAACAGCGTTCTTGTTAGTTAGCACCTGTATTGCTCCCCCGATACATGAACCCACTTACAGTAACAGAAATGGACATCAAACATTGATGATGCTCGGATTCCTGCGTTCACACAAGAGCCCTTTAAACTCCGCCATGACTCCGGCTCATTCCCAGCGATAAATGTAAGCTGTAACATCTGTGGTCTTCAGCTATTGATACTATTGGCACAGTACTGCAGGAAGTCTAGGATCAGGTCCTGCCTTTAGGTGAAACAATGAATGCCAAAATTTAGGCGTGCAATAAAATATAGTCCGTCAAATCATACATGTCAACTTCAGGAAACTGCAGATGTTCAGTATGGTCATTGAACCTATTATCCCCAGTTGTTGTTGAAGCTGCAAAAGTACTTAAAATTCTAAACATGTCATTTCCAGACTCTAACACCCCTAAAATAACCCATTAGTGCAGTTGGTTCTTCTTTACTGCATTTGGAAAGCCCCAAGTGTTTTTGATAGCTGCAGGGGTAATGCTCAATTACCGAGCAGTGTAAAGGCTATGAACTACAATATATTTGTTGTATTGGATTGCTGGGGAGCATCGCAGACCGTACTGCTCTACAAACAGCTGGCTATGATAATGGCTTTCCAGCTTTAGAAACTATTGTCTTTTTTATTTTCTTTGAAACATCACCCTGCATTGGAGATTGATGATGCCCGTACTGTGTACCAATAGTGGTCGTGTGGCCCGATACAACAGCATGCATGGATCCAGAACACGACCTTCCTCCTATGTGATATTGATCCAAGTTTACAGCTGGATTTGGTGCTTCAGAGAGAACCGCGAGAGCCAATTCACAGCTCGTGCTCACTACATTAGTGAGATCTTAATTAACTATGGGATAATAGATCGCTCCATAGTTTTCCACCCATTTGCCTTACGTTGTTATGTGCAGCATTTAATATTGATTTGCTTCTTTTTCTGGCTTCATTTATGCGTTCAAAGATTCAGCACACACTAAGAAAATGTTTCTTAGACAGAAAGATTCATGTATAATAAAACTGTAAGTCCTATTTCAATTCAGAAGTCATGATCCTCCACCCTACGCCAAAAAAAGAATAAAATGTAGTTTTCTTCAATTCTTAAAGGGAGTCTGTCAGCAGGTTTTTGCTATGTAATCTGAGGACAGCATGAGGCAGGGGCTGTGACAACGATTTCAGGGATGTGTCATTTATTAGGCTGCGTTTTTTTGTTTCCATACAATGCATGTTTTATCACCAGGAGATTATCACTGCCCAGACCAGCTCCTTCTTGGCAAGTGGTCCGACCATACCCCCTCTGACACGCAGCTCACTGTCAATATACAATGTACACAGAAAGCTGTGGTGTGGGGTGGATTAGCTTTCTGAGCTCTGCTACATGATACAGCTAAAAATTCTGATTGTGTCACAACTGCTGCACCAAGAATCTAAGTGATACATTACTGGAATCAGGGTCTCTTTTCCTACATTTTGCTCTTTTTGGATAATGTAGCAAAAACTTAGCAACAGATGTCCTTTAAGACATGCTTACCAAATACGGATAATGTTTTTTTTTTCTTTTTTTTATTTCGTGTCTCCATTAATAAACTACATATAGGCCTCAATCAGAACACATATTGTAACCATAATTAGCAATTCTTACTCAATCACTTTATTAATATTGGTATTTTAAGGACTATATACTCAGTTTGTAAAGTTATCATTCGAATTTGGTTGGCAGGGAAAATCCATTTGGTCATCCAATGACCTAAACACCAAGTGTGATAATTAATGATTTTAATCTTATACATGTTCCCTGCTGTGTACTGTGTAATGGCTGTGTCTGACCGTACAGGAACATGGTCTGATCATACCACAGCTCCTGGGCAGGGGAGGAAGCAAAAGAAAGAATAAAGACACAATAGCATGGGATCGCAGCTGACTCTTACGCAGGGAAATGTTTTACCTCCCAGAAAGCAGCAGCTGCAAGCTCATGCTGTCCTATCTGTACTGTATATCTTGCTTCCTCATTCCTAGATCTATTGATTAAAATATACTTTGTTCGTGGGACAACCCCTTTAATGATGGGGGATGGGACTGAGCGGTTTCTTGAGTTCAGGCACCTTTCTGCTGGGTCAGAATGGATAACAGTTAGGGCTCTTTCACACGTCAGTATCTCCGGTACGTGTGGTGACAGTTTCCTCACGTACCGGAGACACTGACACACGTAGACCCATTCATTTGAATGGGTCTGCTCACATGTGATCCACATATAGACATGTCCGTTTTTGGCTGGCAGCACGGATCACAAGGAACCATTCAAGTTAATGGGTCCGTGTAAACACGTACTGCACACGGATGCCATCCGTGTGACACATACTGGCGCCTGGGAATCAGTGTACAGATAGCGCTGTTCCCAAGCACCGGGTGCTGAATGCTGCCCTCATCATAGTCCCCTGCCAGTGCTGCAATCGGCACCAGCAGGGAATAATTATGATAGTAGTAGTGTCTGCTCCAGGTGTCTCCACCTGTAAAAATAAGAATAAAATAAAAATTCCTTATACTCACCTGTCCTAAGTGTCCCCCGCTATAAGCCATGTGACCGCTCATGCTGAGGAGCCGGGGAGAATGAGTCACTCCAGCAAGCGAGCCCCGGAGCTGTGCTGAGCTCAGTGAGTGACAGGACACCTCTCACTGAACGCAGTGGAGGTCCGGGGCCCGCTCGCTGGAGCTAGCCATTCTCTCCGGCTCCTTGGCATGAGTGGTCGCATGGATTACAGCGGGGGACACTTAGGACAGGTGAGTATAAGGTATTTTTATTTTATTTTATTCTTACAGGTGGAGACACCAGGAGCACACTACTACTCTCATCATTATTCCCTACTGGTGCTGATTGCAGCGCCGGCAGGGGACTAACTGTACCGCTGATTCCCAAACTCTGGTACTTGTGCTCCTGTTGCGGCACACGTGTGGCAAACGGTTGCCACACAGGTGCACTTGGACACACGGATATATCCAGTACTGGTTTTTCCATTACCGGAAATATCAGGACGTGTGAAAGAGCCCTAGAGTATCACTCACTCTAGATGACCGACCTGCTGTGGGTTATAAAGACAGTCTATTTGTTTGAATGGGAGTTGTGTAACTCTTGATTTTCCCTCTGGTTGCACTTTAGGGACATTGAATATCTTATGCCAGGATTACCCTCAGCAGGCCAATTATTGATCCCAACATGAGGACACTTTATACACCCCTTTAATTACTGCATCCTACACAGCTAGTACCATTCTCCTGTCCCAGCTTACTGAATATTTGTTTGCTCAGGCACAATTCTCAATTACTTCTTCCAGTTGTGATCTAAAAACATTTGTTGGGGACAAAAACCTGGTTGAAAGTGCTAATCATGACCTCTTTTTATTCCAAATAAAGGTTGACATTTGGTTATGTTTAGTTTTGAATACCAAAAGCAAGAAGGTTTAAAGGGAACCTGTCATGTCAAAAACACTGCAGATATAGGGTCCGTCTGCAGGCTAATCATGATCTGCATCCCGGCTAATAGGAGGAAATGAACTTTAGTTCTCATGCTTTCAGTCATAAAGGCACGGCTTCAGGCACCACTCAGTACATAGTAAACGGTGGCTGTAACCACACCTCGGCACTGACTGACAGCAGGTTTTGCAGTGCATCAGTGCTGAGCAAGCTGTCAGTCAGTGCCCTCGGCGTGGTTGCAGGCGACGCTCACTATGTATTGACTGAAAGCCAGAGGATGCCTGGAGGAATAAGAAATAATAGCATTCTAAAGCCAGGCTGTTAGTATGGCAGCTTCATGGCTTTAAAATCTTATTAACCTTCCAATGAACCCCATATCTGCAGGTTAATAGTGGTTTTTGAAATGACAGGTTCCTTTTAAAGAGAGTACAAGGGGAACATGGTGGTTTGATACCTAAATACGTTAGATAGTTATTTTGTTTTTCAAGAGCAGTTTAGGATCTGAGATTATAATTTGTCCATGGTATTTAAGAACATGAATTCTGATTTATTCATGTTAATTTTCAAGCTTGCGGCAGTTTCAAAGTAGCTTATAAGTAAGACATAGAAATCAGGGGTGGTTTAAGTGTTACAAGTAAATCATCTGCAAAAAGGTTCGTTTTGTATTCAAAAATATGCAATGTGTCTGCAATCTAAAAACCCATGAATATTGAGGTTGGATCTCATTGCTATTACTAGGGGTTTGATAGCTAAAGCAACCAAGGAGGGGACAACGGACAACCTTGTCGTGTACCTTTTTAGCTATGTTTGTTGTGATAGGGAGTTTAAAGGGGTTGTCCACTACTTGAACAACTCCTTCTTGATCTAAGTGTTTGGCCCCGATAAAATAAAAAAGCTTATACTCCCCTCCCATGCCGGCACCGTTCCAGCAGTGTCAGCACTCGCGGTCCCAGGGCTCTCGTGCGGTTGTTGTGACACATGACGCCGGTGCCCAATCAGCTCTGGCGTCACTGTCTCCGCCTTCGGACAAATCGAACATGAAGAGGAAGTCCATGCTGCGGCTGCTCTCTGACTTCCTCTTCATGTTCAATTCGACAGGAGTGACGCCAGCGCTGATTGGGCTCCGCCATCACTTGTCACAACAACAGCACGGGAGTCCCGGGGAGAGCGAGTGCCGACACCGCAGGAACGGTGCAAGCACAGCAGGTGAGTATAAGTTTATTTTATCAGGGCCAAGCGTGGGGGATGACAAAGAGTTGTCCAAGTAGTGGGCAACTTCTTTTAAGTAAACTTCTTCTTGTAGGTTTCCTAATAGTTCAGAATACGACATCTTTAGGCAGCATTCACACATTGCAGGCATGTTACTTTTTTTCCATGATCACGATAGAATGTAGAGTGCTGCTCACCATTACTGGCACCCCTTAATTTTTTTTTATAGACTGTGCAATAAATGGAAATATGCCAAAGTTATATCCACAGGATTTTTTAATTAGTGGTTCAAAGTAATACAACAATGCAACATTGTTTTTCAACTTCCTTGTTGCAATTTCAAAGAAGAAGAAACAGATTAAACAGTATGTGTAGCAATAAAGGCATCCCTAATTAATAATTGGTTGCACACCCTTTGTCATTGCTGACAGCCTCCAAACGTTTCTTGTAGCCATCTAAAAGCTTCTTGCACTTCTCAGCTGGAATTTTCTCCCACTCTTCCTTTGCAGTTTGTTCAAGCTCTTGAATGTTTGCAGTGTTCTTTTTCCCAATTATATTTTAGCTCACCCCAAAGATTTTCAATGGGATTGAGGTCAGGACTCATTGCTAGCCATTTTAAAACAGTCCAATTTTTTTTTCAACCATTCCTGTGTACTTTTGGATGTGTGCTTTGAGTCATTGTCTTGCTGCAGGACCCATGATCTTCGACTCAAACCAAGTTTTCATTCCCTGGGTAGGATATTTCGCTCTAAAATCTCTTTATAATTCTCTGGTTTCCATGATTCCTGTGATATGGTCCCTGCTAGGTTTCCTGACTGCTTGCATCCTGGTGGTTCAATGGGCCCAGATGCACACCAGGGATTTGCAATGGGAGATTTTAGGAGCCAAAATTTCTCTAGAAGGGCATTTAGAAGGTCAGCTAACCTTGTCACCAAAAACTGTACTTTCTCTAGGCTGGTGGATGAGAATAGACAAAATAACCCGGGGTATTCCATGGGTAATCACAATCTTTCATATTTTGGCCACAGACGCAAGCCCCAGGTTTTGGGGGGTCTCACTTGAACGACAAGATAGCACAGGGCGTCTGGACGGAGGACCTAAGATTACTATGCTTAAACATGAAAGAGCTGCTAGCGGAAAAATGTGCCCTTCTAGAATTCTTAGACACTCTTCAGGGTCATCACGTAAGAGTATTCTCGGACAACCGGGTGGTAGTGGCATACTTGAATCACCAGGGAAGAACCCGGTCCCGTCCTTTGATGGAAGTAACAGGTCTCATCTTCCAGATAGCCGAGAGCATTTTGTCATCTCTGTCTGCACCCCACATAAGAGGGACAGAAAATCGCAGAGCAGACTTCCTGAGCCAGACCCAGCTGAGACAGGGCGAGTGGGAACTGAAACAGTCCGTATTCAGTCAGATTGCAGAAATGTGGGGATGTCCTACCATAGATCTATTGGCCGACAGTCAGAGCAAGAAGGTAGACAAATTCTGCTCATTAGACCCCAAAGGGAGCCCCATAGCATTAGATGCCGTCATGGAACCATACTCTAAGCCTATGCTTTTCCTCCGATTGCCTTGATTCCGGCAGTTCTGAGAAAGATCTGAGAAGACGAGGCAAAAGTAATCCTAATCGCCCCTTCTGGCCGAAGAGAACGTGGTTTTCTTGACTGAAGATTATGTCCATCTCTGACCTCTGGGTACTCCCGGAATTTCCGGATCTTCTTTCCCAGGGGCCAGTTCTTCATCTTCAGGTAACAAACTTGCACATGACAGCATGGAATTTTAGAGGGCTCTCCTGAGGGAGAAAGGATTTTCGCCAAATTTAATCTCCACCTTACTACACAGTAGGAAACCTGTCACCACCAAACTTTATGGGAAAACTTGGAGAAGGTTCCTTTTCTCTTCAGGTTCCAGGTTAGAAGGAGGGGTTCCACTGACAGCCATTCTAGAATTCCTGCAGAGGAGGTTGGAACAGAGTCTAGCTACAAGCACCTTGAAGGTTCAAGTCGCAGCATTGGGGGCACTATACAATTACGACCTGGCCGGTAATCGGTGGATATCTAGATTCATCAAGGCATCGGCTAGATCTAGTCCCATCCCTACTCTGAACCCGCCTCCTTGGGATTTAAACGTAGTCCTTACAGATTTAACCAAACCTCTTTTCGGACCTTTGGTAGATACATCTCTAAAAACTCTATCTCTCAAGACATCACTTTTAGTAGCACTCACGTCAGCACGTAGAGTCAGTGACATCCAGGCATTATCTGTAGGACCTCCCTTTACACAGATCTTTAAGGATAGAATCATTCTTAAACCCGACCGCGTCTACCTACGGTTCCACAGATCCCAGGAGGTCACCCTTCCTTCCTTTTTCCCCCAATCCCAAGAACAGGGGGGAAAGAGACCTACATATATTAGATGTCAGGAGATGCCTAATCCAGTACCTAGCTGCCACACGAGTGTAGGAAGGATAGGGCTCTTTGCGTGCTTCCAGGGACCTCGGAAGGGGCTAAAAGCTTCCAAAGGCACGTTGGCAAGGTGGATAAGAAATGCCATCACTCTGGCATACTCTTCAAGTGGGGAACCCGCTCCAAAGAGATTGAAAGCTCACTCGACAAGAGCAGTGGCAGCCTCCTGGCCGGAAAAAGCTAGTGTTTCAATAGAACAGATATGTAGTGCTGCAACCTTCTTCAAACACTATTGGCTGGACCTAGCTTCTTCTTCAGACCTTACTTTTGGTAGAAGGGTTCATTCTCATTTATAAACACCTGAGCAAGTGTCTTGGCATTGGGAAGTGCAACACAGAAGTAGAAGGGAGAGGGAGCCCAGACACTAGGGAAAGGGGGAGGTGGAGACCTCCTAGTCTGGTCAAGCGTCACCCTGTCTCAGCTAAAGTCCCTATATAACCACCTCAGCTATCGCCAACCGCGTGCCTTGCCCTACTTTCCCTGGCGTAAGGCTACGGCTAGGGATGAAAGGAGATGAGCACTAGTCAACCTCCACTAAAACTCTAAGGCTATGTGCCCACGATGCAGAAATGCTCAGGATTTTTTCCTGAGCGTTTTTGCATCTCCCTGGCAGAAAAAAACGCATGCGGATTGTACATGCGTTTTCCTGCCAGGGACATACGGAAGTGAAGCGTTCTTCATTTGCATTTCCGCATGTAGGTTGACAAGCGCTTTCCAAGCAATTTTAGCATCACTTGGAAAGTGCTTGTCAACTTGGTCACACTATATAAATCCATGCAAACGGCATGGATTTATATACTGTGACCGAAAGAATGGTAAAAAATAAAAATATGCTTACCTTCCGATGGCCCCCGGTGTCTTGTTTCCCTCCGTCTTGGCTGCCGGCAGCGGTACACTGAAGGACCTGCTGACGTCAGCGTCGCGTGACCCGTCACATGACTATGACGTCAGCGCAGGTCCTTCAGTCCATCGCTAGCTGCCGGCATGAAAGGAGTGCAGCGGGGGCCGTCAGAAGGTAAATATAATCTTTATTTTTTATTTTATTCTTTTTTTTACAGTTTCTATGGTACCCGGTTCCCGAGGAGAGTCTCCTCTTCTCTAGACCTGGGTACCATCCGCACATTGAAATGCATGGAATGCGCATCTACATATACAGTGATGCGTAATCCATGCGTTCCAATGCAAGTCAATGGCGGTGAAAACGCAGCACTTCCGCAAAATAATTGGTAGTGCTGCTTTTTTTTTCCGCAATGATAATCCGCAGCGGAAATTTCCGCAGCATGTGCATAGCACATGCGGATTATCATTGGGGAACATGGCAGGCCTTCTACCATGCGTTTTTTAAGCGTTTCTGCAGCATTTTTGCCGCTGCGGAAAGGCTTAAAAAACACATTGTGGGCACACAGCCTAAAGACAACAAGGGTAGACAAAAGGGGAAAATGGCTTAGCTTTAGATGAACTCCAAATGTGCACACGGCCTCAAGCTCCAGAGAGGACGAGGTACTGCTCCTGCTAAGCTTCACAAGTAGAAATTAATATAACCGGTGACGCTTTCTCAGACACACCAGGTATATATACACCCAGGCCAGAGAGCAAATTAGCAAGAGAGAGGTAGTCGCTCGGTCCTAAAGACAGCCTCCTATGTAAGAAGCTGTCTGCAATGCCAAACTTGAAGATCTCCTGCAACCCACTGCAGGGCAACTGTCCGTCACCTTTGACACACCTGTGACAGCAATACTCTGACAACATTGTTCACAGCAGTGGCCTGGAAATCAGAGATGCTTCCAGGGGTCTTCCCCATGCTGTTCCCATGTAATTTCAGCACTGTTCCCATCGATTTAGACAATTTTTAGGCCCCCTCCAGGCCTCCGGGGGTGGGACCACCGGAAAAATGCTCGAGCTTCTCATTGACTTACATTGGGCTCATCGGGTCGAGCACTCGAGCATTACGATTTGCTCAACCTGAGCAACGAGCACCCGAGCATTTTAGTGCTTGCTCATCACTAGTACTTATTCCTCAACGGCGCTGTTTAACGACGATGAGGAATGACATTGTAGCGCCCCCCAGCATTGGAAAATCTCCGAGGTCTCAGCTACCTGGGTAGCTGAGACCCTGAAGAACATGGTCAGGGCCATTTTTTACGGTCCGATGTCACGTGATCGCCATTATTCACCAAATAACAGTGATCACAAAACAAAAAATCTGATTTTAAAATAAATTTTCCACTCCTTTGATATGACCTAACATATCAGAGAATAGAGAAATAAGGTCCCCGAGCCCCCCACGGTACCTTAGGTACGGAATCCTCGATCCCCTAGTCCTCCTCCTTCTGCGAAAGAAAGTGGCAAGCAGTGCGCCCCCCAAGATCTGCCTCCCGGCAAGAGCAGGGATTTTTCTCGTTGGCTGACGGCTTTTGATTACTGCGATAGACCCTATCACAGTGATCAAAAGCCCCTAATAATATGGATGAATCTCACAAAATTAGAATATCATCAAAAAGTTAATTTATTTCAGTTCTTCAATACAAAAAGTGAAACTCATATATTACATAGAGTCATTACAAACAGAGTGATCTATTTCAAGTGTTTATTTCTGTTAATGTTGGTGATTATGGCTTACAGCCAATGGAAATGAAAACACAAAAGTCATTATGTCAGTGAATTAGAATACTTTATAACAACAGCTTGAAAAATGTTTTTAAAATCTGAAATGTTGTCCTACTGAAATGTATGTTCAGTAAATGCACTCAATACTTGGTCGGTTCTCCTTTTGCATCAATTACTGCATCAATTCGGTGTGGCATGGAGGTGATCAGCCTGTGGCACTGCTGAGGTGTTATGGAAGCCCAGGTTGCTTTGATAGCAGCCTTCAGCCGGTCTGCATTGTTGGGTATGGTGTCTCATCTTCCTCTTGACAATACCCCGTAGATTCTCTATGGGGTTAAGGTCAGGCGAGTTTGCTGGCCAATCAAGCACAGTGATACTGTTGTTTTTAAACCAGGTATTGGTACTTTTGGCAGTGTGGACAGGTGCTAAGTCTTGCTGGAGAATGAAATTTCCATCTTCAAAAAGCTTGTCGGCAGGGGGAAGCATGAAGTGCTCTAAAATTTTCTGGTAGACTGTCTTGATAAAACACAGTGGACCTTTACCAGCAGATGACATGGCTTCCCAAACCATCACTGATAGTGGAAACTTCACACTAGACCTCAAGCAGCTTGGACTGTGTGCCTCTCCACTCTTTCTCCAGACTCTGGGGCCTTGATTTCCAAATGAAAATTGGAACTCTGGGACCTTGTGGAGTGTCTCAATGACTGCCTTCTGGACATCTGTCAAGTCAGCAGTCTTCCCCATGATTGTGGAGCCTACTGAAACAGACTAAGGGACCTTTTTAAACACTTAGGAGGCCTTTGCAGGTGTTTTTTGTTAATTATTTTAATTTACTGAGATAATGACCTTTGTGTGTTCATTGGCTGTAAGCTATAATCATCAGCATTAACAGAAATTAACACTGGAAATAGATCACTCTGTTTGTAATGACTCTATATAATATATGAGTTTCACTTTTTGTATTGAAGAACTGAAATAAATTAACTTTTTGATCATATTCTAATTTAGTGACATGCACATGTAGTTTCAGTAAATCTCCTAAACCTCATTGCTCACAGCCCCCCCCCCCCCCCTCTGTGTCATCTCCCTTGTCAAATTAAATTTTTTTCTTATCAATTTGTTTTACTCTTTGCAGTTAGGGTTAGTAGGATTAGGCTATGTGCCCACGATGCAGAAATGCTCCAGATTTTTTCCTGAGCGTTTCTGCATCTGCCTGGCAGAAAAAACGCATGCGGATTGTACATGCGGATTGTACATGCGTTTTTCCTGCCAGGGACAAGCGGATGTGAAGCGTTCTTCACTTGCATTTCCACATGCGGATTGACAAGCGCTTTCCAAGCGATTTTAGCATCACTTGGAAAGTGCTTGTCAACTTGGTCACACTATATAAATCCATGAAAACGGTATGGATTTATATAGTGTGACCGAAAAAATTGGAAAAAATAAACCTATACTTACCTTCTGATGGCCCCCGGAGTCTTTATTCGCTTCGTCCTGGCTTGCCGGCAGCTCGCGGTACACTGAAGGACCTGCCATCACATGACTATGACGTCAGCGCAGGTCCTTCAGTCCACCGCGATCTGTCGGTAAGCGAAGACAAGCGCACCGGGGGCCATCAGAAGGTAAGTATAATATTTATTTTTTATTTTATTCTTTTTTTTACAGGTTCTATGTTACCCAGGTCCGCAGGAGAGTCTCCTGTCCTCCAGACCCGGGTACCATCCGCACATTGAAACGTATGGATTCCGCATCTACAGATCCAGTGATGCGGAATCCAAGCAATCTAATGCAAGTCAATGGCGGCGAAAACGCAGCTCTTCCGCAAAATAATTGGTAGTGCTGCGTTTTTTTCCGCAATGATAATCCGCAGCGGAAATTTCCGCAGCATGTGCACAGCACATGCGGATTATCATTGGGAACATGGCAGGCCTTCTACCATGAGTTTTTGCTGCTGCGGAAATGCTTAAAAAACGCATCGTGGGCACACAGCCTTAGGGTTATTAGGGCTAAGCTTGTTTGGGTTAGGCTTTTTATGGTTAGGCACTTACAGTTTTTTTCAAAAGTAAAAAAATATATATTTAAAAAAAAATGCTAGTGTTAGATTAGGTTTAGGTCTAATAGTGTTAGATTAGTTTAAGACTTTTTTGTTAGACAGGCATATAGAAAATACTAATGGCCCCCAGAACATTCAGCGCAGAGCAGACGTGTACACCCTGCTTTGCTCCTTCCGCTTTGAGCTCTGCCGTTTGTCCAAACAGAACTTTTTGATTACATGTGGGTTATCGCTGTAAGAAAGTGGGTAACAGATCGTGGGGTCCTCTTTTCGGGGTTACCTCTGGCAAAAGTGAGAATATGACGACCTAATGTTATCAAATTCTGTGTTGTACTTGTGGGTTCAAAATGCTCACTATACCCCTGGATAAAATCCTTGAGGGGTGTAATTTACAAAATGGGGTCAGTTGTGGGGGGTTTCCACTGTTTAGGGGCTCTCCAAACGCAACATGGCATTCGCTCTCGATTCCAGCCAATTTTGCATTCAAAAAGTCAAATGGCTCTCCTTCCCTTCTGAACCCTGCCGTGCACCCAAACAGTGTATTTTCTCCACATATGGGGTATCGGCATGGTCTGGAGAAATTACATAAACAAATTTATGGTCCATTTTCTCTTGTAACCCTTCTGAAAATTAAAAAATTTGAGTGTGAAGTAAAATTTTTGTGAAAAAACATTAAATGTTCATTTTTTCCTTACACGTTGCTTCAGTTCCTGAGAAGCACCTGAAGGGTTAATAAACTTCTTGAAAGTGGTTTTGAGCACCTTGAGGGGTGCAGTTTTTAGAATGGTGTCACTTTTCGGTCATAAAGGCCCCTCAAAGTCACTTCAAATGTGATGTGGTCTCTAAAAAAATGGTTTTGTAAATTGTGTTGGAAAAATGAGAAATCGCTGGTCAACTTTTAACCCTTATAGCTCCCTAACAAAAAAAAATTGTGTTTCAAAAATTGTGCTGATGTAAAGTAGACATGTGGAAAATGTAATTTATTAACTATTTTGTGTGACATATCTCTCTGATTTAAGGGCATAAAAATTCAAAGTTTGAAAATTGCAAAATTTTCACCAAATTTCCATTTTTTTTTCTCAAATAAACGCCAGTCATATCAAAGAACTTTTACCACTATTATAAAGTACAATATGTCACGAAAAAAAATTTCAGAATCACT